>NC_051162.1:141207384-141371828 GCF_013339745.2 Dermacentor silvarum
CAGAAATAAATAACAAGACATATACTATAAGTTAAGCAAATGATGCAGCATATATAGCATCTAAATACCTATGCACTATTTCAGTAACAATCAAAAACAAAAACTAATATACAAAGATGAACAAGCATGTCACGCACACACAAAAGAAGAACATCTAAATATAGCGATCTCGGCTAACATTGTTGGGAATAATCAACAAAATGGATAAAACATACAAGGACAAGCAATATTGCACTCATATTAACACGTGGTTCTGTAAAGCCGTTAGAAAGTATGTTGGAGGGGCAGTAGCAATTTGCACAGGTAGACCGTTCCAGTCGTGCACGGCTCGTGGAAAAAAGCTGTACTTGAATGCGTTTATTGGGCAACTGTATTCGCGTGCCTTTAGTGGGTGGTCAGTGCGGGCGGAAATGTAGCTAGGCTCCTTTATGTATTTCTCTTTTTGAATGCCAGCGTTATCGTTTAGAACATTATAAAAGAAAGAGAGTCTGAGGTATTTTCGCCTGTTTTCAAGTAACGGCCATCCCAACTTGTCGCGCAAACCAGAAGACCTCTTTTGAAAATTATAGTCGCCAGATACGAATCTGGCAGCCCGTTTTTGGACGCGCTCCAGTTCTTCAACGTTGAGCTTTGTATGCGGGTCCCAGGCGGCGCAAGCGTACTCGAGTATAGGACGAACACTTGAAATATATAAAGTTTCCTTTAGCTTAACGGCCGCATCCTTAAAGTTACGTCGGAGGAAGTTTAATGTGCGGCTGGCTTTCGCGGCGATATAGCTGACGTGTGTATTCCAAGATAAATCAGTGGAAAAAAAGACTCCTAAGTACTTATAAGTTGAGACATCAGATATTTCTGTGCTACCAAGGAAGTAGTCTGCTTGAAGGAATTATTTCTTTTCCGTAAACCGGACCAGATTACATTTCGAGAGATTCAGCGCCATATTCCATTTTTGGCACTAAGAGTACACGGAGATGAGGTCATGCTGTAGTGTAACTGCATCGGCTTCAGAGGATATGGTGCAGTAGACACAGCAGTCTTCAGCGTAAAGTCGAACGGTACTTGAAATGTAGTCACTAAGATTGTTTATAAATATCAAAAAAAGAAGAGGGCCTAGAACCGACCCTTGCGGAACACCAGAGGTCACACCCACACTTACTGAACCGATACCGTCACAAACTACACACTGTTTTCTTTCCATGAGGTACGCTTCAATCCAGGTTAGGAGTGTAGTAGGAATATTCAAAAGTGAAAGCTTCTGCAGTAATAGGTCGTGAGCAACTAAATCGAAGGCTTTCGGAAAATCTAGAAAATACAATCTACCTGACCGGCACAGTTTAAGGAAGCGGAAATATCACGGGTAAATTCTACAAGCTGTGTTTCACATGAGAAACCTGACCTAAATCCATGTTGTGTTGGACAGAAAAATTATTTTTTTGTAGATGGCTGATTAACTGAGCATAACTTACATGTTCTAGTACTTTGCACGGCACGCTCGTCAAAGATATAGGCCTATAGTTGCATGTTTTACTCCTATCACCACTCTTAGGTATGGGAACAACATTGGCACTTTTCCAGTCATGAGGAAGTTCACCACTCTCTAAAGATTTCTGAAATAGCACTAGATACGAGGCAACAGAAGCAGCACAATTTTTCAGAATGTAATTTGAAATGTTGTCGGGCCCCGGAGCAGATGTAAGTTTAACTTTCTGTAAGAACCGCATAATTCCCCGTTCAGAAATTTCTATATCATCCATTCTTGTCAGGTTGCTTGAAGTTTGGAAGAGAGCGTGTCTTGTTTTTTGACCGGAAAACACCGATTGGAAATAGAGATTGAAACAGTTCGCATTTCCCCTTGAAGCCTTGGCAAAATCAACTCCATCTAGTATCTCAGGTAAAGTGACACCGGTGTTTCTGTTGCTTTTAACATATTTCCAGACTTCCTTCGGGTTTGTCTTTAATCTCTGCCCAAGTGTGCTTAAGTATGCCATTTTTGCTTTGCGTATTTCCTTGGATAGGTTTTTGGTTTGTTTTTTCATCTCCGAGTACAGATTTAGTGCCGGCGAATCACAGTATCTACGAAAGAGGCTTTTCCGTCGGTTGACCATCACTCGGAGCTGCCTATTCATCCAACGCTTATCGTCACGACGCTTAGCTGAAATGAAGCGGGACGGGATGAACGTGTGTGTCAGAGATAAGATTTTAGTTTTAAACAAGTTCCAGAAGGAATCAACATTCATAGACGGTCCGTGTGAAAGAAACTCAGGAAAAAACGCATCAAGTTCCGATGATAACGACGCATAATCCCCTTTTTCGTAAAAATAGACTTTACGGGGTTGCGTATGCTGCCGCTTCACAACTTTATACGATAATTTTGCTAAAACCACATCATGGTCGCTTATGCCTGGCAGTGTTATTACAGAGGACACTAAGTTGGGGTCAGTGCAAAAAAATAAGTCAAGCACATTAGCGCTGGTAGCGCTCAGTCTCGTAGGGGTTTCAACAAACTGGAATAATGAATGCGCATTGATCATTTCACGCAACGCAGTATACCGAAGGGATGAAGTGCAAATTACTGGTTGGTAAGACGACCATTCCACGCTAGGCATATTAAAGTCTCCGGCAAGGATAATGTATGTTGCGTGTAAAGTTAATAATGTGTTGCTAAGTTCAAAAAATGATACTGGACTGGTGGATCCGGGAGGCTTATAAAAAGAACCAACCGCTAGTGACGTACCATCGCCCAGCAGTACCCTACACCAGACAGCTTCACAGGAATCGCCGTCTGTAATAACCGACACGCTTTTCAAACTGCTATGAACAAGGATGAATACACCACCACCACACGCATTGCGATCCTTCCGGTATGTGGTATAGAATGAAGGAAATATTTCACTATCGGTCATGTTGCTGTCCAGCCATGACTGTGTTCCAATTACCACATGTGCATTTGTCATTTCTAAGAGGGAGAGGAACTGATCAGTTTTGTTTTTTAAACTGCGACATTTAATGACAATGCAAACAAGGCCACTTTTAGTAACAGTTCGTGGGTTAGCTGAAGGACATGGTGATGGCTATTCGTCGACACATGTGATACAGTCTCTTTCAGTGTTGTACATGAAAGTTTTTTTATCCAAGTGTAGTTTATTAAATAGCAGTTTCAGTTTTCCTCCGCGCTCTTTAGCAAACTGTATAAGTCTTTTTATTTGTTCCTGAACATTGGGCGAATAGTCCTCGCTAATTACCCAGTCTGTATCCTTTAGTTTTGCGGCATTTGAAAGGATTCGGTTCTTATCCTTAAAAGACAAGAATTTCACAATCAGGGGCCTCTTCTTGTCGGCCGCATATCTGCCTAGTCCAGGCGCTCTTTGAATAGTCGCAGCATCAACAGATATACTTAACTTCTCAGAACAAAAGTAGATAATGTTTCTCTCAGACTGCTCCCATATTATCATAGACTGTCGATAAACGTGTAAAATTTGCGTAGATTTATGATGTAGTGATGGAGACTACATTGAACGCATGGTAAAACACAGTAGCGTTTTCACCAAAGCGTGCATCGAGCGGCCGCAACATATTTCACTTGTTCTCTGTCCCGTCCTCTCTACAAAAGTTGGATCGTCTGTTAAAATATCTTTTCACGCCATAGTGCACAGTAATGTCCAATAAACGGTCAGTTCTCCTTTCACAGAAATTGTCAATCAGACCGGAATTCGGCAGAAGTCTTTCCCAGGAGTTATTCGTTGACCTTATTCTCAGTAGCAATCTTTCCCACGGCTTGACCGCAACAGTAATTGGTTCTTGCAGGTCACCAATCGCTCCCATCTTCTTCCGCCTCCGCACACTTTGGATAAGCGTGAGAACAAGTGCTTTGTCGGGGCTGTTGTTCGTTCTCATAACAAGTGGCCACACACAGTGCCTTCGGTTTTCACTTGGGACTCCTAGCTGGTATAAACAGTCGAACACCACCGTGGTGCGCATTTCTGAGAACCCGCTTTTTCTGCATAGTGCTAATGTAAACGCCGTCATGTGGAGGTGATGAATCCCGCAGAAACATGCCTTGCAAGCGGTCAGATGCCGAATGCTTTCCCATGTCCAGACACGCTCTTCTCCTTGAATGTTTATGCTTCAAACCGAAACAATGCGCGAGTACGGTGCGTGGCAAAGTGGTCTTGCTGTTTCGTGAGCTGAGCTGTCGACTCTCGTTACATCTTCCCAGCCATCACCAGGCCGTGCACTCTCCAGTCAGCAGAGCACTGTTTATGCCGGCCGCGATGTTTATGTCGGTGCCTTTAGCGCCAACTCGTTCTACGTGGTGCGTTGGGCCTGACAACGACCGAAGTATCAGTGGTGATACTCTTCGGTGCAATAGAAAGTTACTCCCTGCCGTAAAAAAATGGAGGACGCTTAAACTTTGCCGTTCAGAGTGAACGCGATAGCATTCAAAGATCCCTGGCTGCTTATCAGGCTTTTTTCTCGTATATTCAAATGACAATTCGACGCTATCATGTCCGTAGGCTGGGGTTAAGTCGTATTTTACAAATTTTCTGGCGGATTTTACTTTGAGAAATTCAATTTTTGTTCACTAACTCATTGCGCCATGCGAAGGACCTGTATGGCCTGTAGGGGTGGTTCGGGATGACGTAGTTCGGGAGGATTATTTCCGCCAACGACGCCGGTGAGCCCCCGCCGACACCGATGCCGACGCCAGATTTTCTGCGACATGGGGTCCTTAACGCTATGGCGTTAAAAAACATTATAGCCTCTACTAGGACACGTTCCACTAGGCGGGATTTAAATAAAAATTACGGAGTAGTTAGAATTGAGCAGGTGCTGCGGCAGGCAAAGGGATAAATCTCCGAATTCCCCACGCTTTCGCATAGCCGTACAAATGCATCACCGCCGCTTCCGAGGCCCCGCTCCATCGGCTGCTACCTGTGCATCTGTACAAAACTGGCACAGAGGATAAAAGCTTTATATGACACATTGTTTGGGAGGGTGTGGCTGTAGGACAACACTCCGCCACCGCACACACCAACCGAGGTGCCGTGGGAAAACCTCCACCTCGGAAGTGATCGCATGTTCTCTGAGAAGAAGCTAGCACTAGTGAACAGGGCTTGAAAGGCGGCCAGGGCTCACGAATTCCTTAAATAATGTGTCCGCCCACCCCGGGCAAAAGACTTTCCTTTCTCCGACTAACAAAGATGATTTTTCATCTTAATTCGGTTTTAAAATTAAGTGGTAAAATTGGTGCTGAAGAAGTCGCAGACATGATTGAGGCTAGGCATGACAGTTGTAAGCACGATTGACACTGATTACCGAGCGCGCCCCGCAAGTCGGTTACGTGTGAGAACGTATTCGATTTGCATCGGTGTTCTTGTATTGGCGGTGAAACACAAAGCACCACCAACGGGAACAAAAAGAGCCAATCATTCAAACAAAGATATTGCTTTAAATAACGGTATTGCTATGTGAAACTTAACAGTATATTTCCGTAAAGCGAATGGTCGAATTTCGAGTTCCGTTTTATTGGTGGGGTAAGGTTACCTTGCACTTTTCTCACTGATGCTGTCGATTGTATGCCTCTGACTTATAGGAATTTACCTGCTCGTTCAACAGCTGGATGACACAAGTACACAGGGGCCGACATTATTTCATTTATGTGTTTCGTGCATACCTTAATTATTGCCGCATTTCTTGAATATTTTCCTCATTTATTTGTATTACATTTATAACTTACTTCAGGTAGACGTCCTTCATCGAAGCAACGGTGACTCCTATGCTTGTGATGCCCAGTTTTTCGAGAGAGCTCTCCAGCTCCTTGAACATTGCTGAGAACCCTGTGGGGTCCGTTGTCCCCAGCATGATGGACACTTCGCTTTCCTTGTCATCATCCACAACCGCTTTCGGTATTGTGTTATGGACGATAGCCATCGCTTGATTGAGATCAAACGCTTTCGGCACCTTGGTAAACGTCAGCTTGTATCCAACGCCTGCGTGCATAGAAAACCTAGCGTGAGAGGAGTCGTATCATGGTTCTTATGCATAAGTATATTTTAAGCTGCCGCAACGGCTCTGTGGCTACAGTATTCTTTCGCTAAGAACGAAGTCGCAGATTTAATTTTCTGCCACTCTAATGGCATCACAACGGTCTGGGATAAAAAGTACAAAAATATGATTTATTTATGCTGCAGAAAAGCGAATCAAGTTTCTTCTATAAATTTGCGTTCCTTCAATACCATGTGCATCATATGACTGTACGCGGGGCTCGAGGACTTATTAGGCTGTCTCGCCGTCTTGGGAACCCGTACCCTTAAGTTTTGGTTTTAGGTATGGTTACCAAAGCAGACAAAGAACTGCTACGATTTTTGTTCTCAGACAGACATGAGAAACAATAAAATGCCTTCTTCGCTCACGGTCCCCGCGGGCACCCAATCCCCCACAAGATGGCGTTCATTTGAATGCACGCCAATTACAAGCAATCTATAAGGTGATGGCACAAAGAACACGGAAGCAAACAAGCTCGCTAGGCCATCGCCATCCAACGGGACCTCGCACAGGGACCACGCATTGTCCACCCAGAATAACCCCTCGTCGTACAAATCGTACTCGGCCGAGCTGTCCAACGTTACCCGGGGCTTCAAGTTTATTTTGCGAGGTGCCTATTGCGGAGAACGCTGTACAACAAATTGAATTTTGTCGACGGGGCGACGGGCGCACAGCACCGTGAGTGTTCTTTGACGGCTACGACACAACACCACCTGTAAGTTGTCAGCAGGAGAAAAGAACCTCATCAATAGCCTTTATTGAAATAAAGTATTCCCGTGCTTCCTTCATGCATAGGTCGGAACATCGGAAATAGCAGGAAGGTGTTACATCGCAAGATAGACTACCGTGAAAAGAAGCTGACATTGCTTGCGGACGAAGAGGCTAACATCTGTCATATAAGGAATGCAACGCTGAAGATACTGCGTGAGTTTCGCAAGCTACTGACTGCTGTTTGCTGGTTTGTTGAACAAGATGGTTTACGACTGACTCCTTCACGCCAATTGCCCTGCCTCGCCAGTATACTGCTTGGTAAAAATGCCTAAGGCCAACGCCTTGATGCCATCAATCGTACACTATACTCGCTTTGAGTTCATTGGAAGAACTAGTACCCGTATCCACCATTCCGAAGACTTATTTAAAAAGGTCCGGAACATCGCGCAAGTTGATCGCGATGTACTAGCGCCTTTCGACGTCGACTAGCTTTTCACAAGCGTACATAATGGATTTGCTTGTAGAATCATTCAATGCCGCCAATGAAAGCGGCAACACCGCAGCGGAAAAGTTACACATTCACCTCCCACATTTTAAGGGGTTCTTCTTTTATTCCGTTCAGTCTTCTGAGGATACGTTCCACACTTATTGACATGTTTCTTTGCTTCCACGACTCTAACCATTTTCCCGCAATCTTGAGCCAACGGGTAGGCCAAGGTGTAACGGTTAGTGCACTGGGCTGCCCTGCTAAAGGAAATGTGTCAAAACTAACTGTTTTTCCACCTTGGCTATCATAGAACTTGACACTTGCCATGTGCTGCTCTCCAATAACCTTTTTCACAACAACTCGGGTCACTAGGTATGTGGTACGAAAAAAAAAAAAAAAACACCGCATATCCACGAAGTGAATGATGAATGATGATGAGTGGGCGAAGCACCGGGGGATCATTCGGGTAACCGTGAATCCCCGCCGTATATATGTATATATACTGTACATGTCTACAGTACATATGTACACATGTACATGCTCTGGTATACACAGTATACATACAAACCAGAGCTACGGACAACGGACGACGACGAGGGACAAGGCTCGGCCATAAGGTGCTTCGCCCCTAAAAAAGTTCGCGGCGCCCATTTCACGATGACTGTCGGCCGTAATGTGTTTATTGTTGAATCAATACTGCGACACAGCGTATTGCCACCGTCAAAACTAGTTATGTATGAATCGTGTACTACAGCGAGATTCCTCTTGCGCGTTGCCCCGAGAACACTTGGTGCCATCTAACACCGCCACTGCGATGCCTGTGCTTGGCCTCTAAAATGCATGGCGTGCAGGTGCGTTCCAAAGCTGAGAAAAGCCTCGTACAGCAACCGGTCCCCTCTATGGCGTCTCTTTCCGGACACGCTGAGCCCTCTATAGGCGCTGCCAAGAATTCAGCGCGTGGCCTCCGAGTCGAGAAGGGTGGCCAGATTGCCGCGCGACTGGCCGCTCGAGGCACTTTGCGTTTAGTCGCGGGCACCTTTCACGCTTGATTAAACACTGTTATGTACCACGCCATGACCAACACAAAGCCTTATCGGAAGTTTGTCGTAAGGCTCTACAGTTCTGACACTTCTGATCTAATTATAGTAATTGAGAAGTTTATTATTTATTATGACTAATTATCTAATTGGGCGGAATGCCAAAAATAATCTGAGTATCTGCCAGCGACGCCAAACAGCATTACCATGGTTCTATCCAGCTACGTAGCATTTGGATGTTTTTAAAGTTTGGCCCATGTTAAGTGGAAGAGCCTGTATAGATTTGCTTACTGCGTCCTCAATTTTACTGCGATACAAATTATAGGGATAATCCAGGCGCATTGCGGCCGTCGCCGTTGGCGTCGCCGTGATGTTCCGTATAAAGTCCAAGAGCGCTAACATCATCGCCGCGTGCCGTAGGCTGTATGCGCGAGTGAAAGCGTGTAAGGGTGAGCCGACGATGGCGTCTCAATCTCGCGTGTGCAAGAGAGGAAAGTGAGGAGTGCTCGAGGCACCAAATACGTAATACTAAGCATTCAATTTAGTATAGAATGAATCCAGTGATTGATATGTGCGTCCTGCAGCGAACAGTTAGTATTTCTGCAACATCCAGCGAATATAAACGGAGTGCAGTGGATGGTGTTCGTTGTTGCTAGGGCGCGAAATAAGTTAATTGAAAAATGGCGAGTACAGAGTGGCCCTTGTGCCACTCTGTACATTACCCAGTAGCCCCAAGCCTTTTTGGGATCTGCCCAAATTTTTAGATTGCACTATATTTCGGCTGCGTAATTTGGAGAGCGACGGCTGGTGTTGTCACGCTGACAGCAGTTTGCCCCTCGGGGGTACTACAACCCTCTCGGCGGTAGCACGGCGTAGGCTCTCGCGGTGCTTCGAAGGCCCAAGCCGAATGCCGGGTAGGCTCACAGACTGGATTGCCAGCCTAGATTTGACACTAGAAAATTTACAATCAAATCAGTACATTCTAGAGCTGCATATACACAGTGACACATGCATTGTGGCGCATACCCGCGGCAATGGCCAACATTCATATAAGGCGGAAAATACCTAGTCAAACCCAGCGGTACACACCCACTGGAACGCCGCACATTACACAGTGACCGTATAGTTACCGTGAAAGATGTTCACTGATGAGAGGGGAACTCAATAGCTCATACCAAGTAGGCCCCAGGGGCAGATACCCAGTGTTCTTTAGGATCAGCACACATTTTAGACTGCACTATACGGAGAGTGTGGATAGTTTGTGACGCTCACAGCAGTTCCAACCACGGAGGAAGTGCAATCACGCTCGGCGACAACGCGGCGTAGACTCCCACAGTACTTCACAGCCCCATACTGATTGCCGTATATTTTAACAGCGATGCTGTTTAAGCGCGCCGTAAAACGTGCGCGTTTCAAGAAAAGTCAGCTGCGCCGTAACCATGGCAACCAGCGTCGCCGCAGCTGCCTGCCACTGCGTTGCCTAGCAACCACCTCGCGGAGCGTCGCTCGGCAGAGAGAAAAAGAAAATGAGAGCGAGAGAGAGTGCGCGTGTCGCGCGCTATGCTCTGGAGAGAGAAAGAGAACATGAGAGCGAGAGAGAGAGAGAAATAAATTATAGCAGCACCAACGAGGCAACGCGCAGAGGTGCTGCCGACGCCATCCGCGCTTCTCCGTTTCCCCGCATTAGCACCGAACTCCCGCGGTGTCCGTGACTGCAGCAGGCGCCTCTGGCGGTGGCTCGACCGAGCTCCCACCAGCTGCGTGCTACTGCGCATGCGCTTTGTCGCCATCCCGGCCTTTTGTCTGCTGCGCGCCGTCCGTAGACTGGTCATAGCTTTCGCCCCACTTCCCCTACGTGTGCTCGGACAACAATTGCTTCGCGAGGCGTTCCCTGCTGCCACGGACCACGAGGAAATGCTTATACACTTCGTATAACTTAACATCACTTGGCATTACTTCGTCTTGCTTAACATCACTTCGTATAGCCATGACCAGCTAGGAACCGATTGCGCCACTAGTGCAAGCTACCCCGATTTTTTTTCAAACGAAGACCATTCGTGTTTTCTGACGGATTTAAAAGTCATGGTCAGTTAGAAGGGAATGGTTTGGCCAGTGAGCAGGGTACAGAGGAGCCTCTGAGAGACTGAAGGCGGCACGAGAAGTACACACAAGTGAATGTTACATAGAATGACGTCAGCACAAACGTGGCGACACTGTATTTAGAGCGCACGCACCGTGCAAGATGCACTGACGCTGGGAAGACCGCCATGGTGAAGACCCTATTTTGCTTACACCAAATCCAACAGCGCGCAGGTTCTGCTATTTATTGCGTTATATTTTACCTTTGTGGCCGGTTTTGTTTTGTCTGCGTTTAACAATAAATACGAGCTGGAAGTACGCACATGTCGCGCTGTGATGTTTTTGTCTTCACCGTAAGCTCCGCGCCCATAACAATGATAACTCTGAAGGTTCATGACATCAATTTCGTGGAATACACCGCCAGACAAGCCACCTCTAGCCGCATCTCTAGCTATCTTTAGACTGGTGGGTTAGTTTAGTAACAAAATTTATGCGAACTAGCATGTTGTAAGATCGAGTTCAGTGACTCAAGTGTCTATGCCATACCTTAGCGACTAGCCTACGCAAGCAAGAGATCGTGGAGTTTGGCAGGCCGTGTAAAGCGGTAGTTACATACCTGGGGCTCCACTTGCGGTAAATATTGAGAACCAAGAGAATTTAAACGTATACCTTAATCAAATGCGGCAAAGAGTAAGGTAGAATACAATTTTAGATGAACAAGTGTGCACACATAAGATGCATTCAATCGAGTTAGGAGACGTTGGCCTAACATATATGGGAGACGGTTGCGACGAAACGTGAAACTTAAACTCTCCTCATGTATTAACTAACTCACCTGGGCTATACTCAATGGCGGGTAAATAGCTAATCCACGGTAAAACACAGTTTCTAGATTGTTACAAAAAACATTGTAACGAGCCACTTTCTATTATTAGAGGGAATTACAATTTAACTGGACAGCGTTAAAGGCCTCGTGTCACAGAAAATCTGGCGTCGACCTCAGCGTCGGCGGACGAGAAAACAATGGCCCAAGCACGCAGGGCCTCCGAGGAGCGCAGATGCGTTAGTGAACTAATTGAATTTCTCAAAGCAAAATACGTCAAAAGAATCGTACATTACGACTTAACCACAACCTTTAGACGTGATTGTGTTGGATTGTAATTTCAATATATGAGAAAACATAATTCTCTTATGCAGAACCTCAAATACATACCCCTTTTCCAGCATTTCTACCATTCAGACAGTGGTGTGCGCCGGTTGGTTCCTTGCACATACACCATCTAGATTGCACCCGCCTCCTGCGCAGTCGCGCGCGGGGGCAAAGTTGGAGAAACAAATAAAGCTGCAGTGGCCGGGAAGCCTACCAAGCAGTCAGGGATATTTAATGCTGTCCCGTTCCACTCTTAAAGGCGAAGCTTAAGCGTCGTCTAATTTTTTTCCTTGTTGTAACTTGAACTCTTTGGATGCAATGATTTGGTATGTGTGTACCATCTACTACTTGGGCGGCTAAGCGGCAGCTGGCAGTAATGAATAAATCAGCATAGAAATAACGAGCATCTGCAGAGCCGTACCACATGCTTTCTTGAGAAAGGCTGTAGATCCACTGCAGACGGCCACACCGTTTGCCATGACAATTATCTGATCGCCGATGGCGTCAGCCTCCTCCATGTCATGAGAAGACAGAAGTAGGGTACTCTTCTTCGCTACGTTCTGCAAGGTGTCCCAGACACACCGCCTTGTCTCAGGATCCATGCCAGCCGTTGGCTCGTCCAGAATCAGGAGCTGCAATTGTCTTGAATGCATTAGTCGACGGTCCTCGGTAAACTTTGAGCACTTGGAGTGTTTAAAGCTGAAGTGATTTCATATACAATTTTTTTTCGTGGATTTAGTTCAATACTTACCTTGACAGGAAGCTTTCTTCTAAATGGCTAAACGCCATCGACATTTAGTCACAGTTCCGGGTGTATCCGGTTCTATACGTCAAAATGATCACAAATAATGTAAGAAAGAAATGTGGCCCCCACACGGCCATTTTTCTGACTAGAACTTTTTTAGAGTATTCCCAGGGGCTCTGAAACATGTCTTAAAGCTGCTCCGTAATGTGTTTACTGGCAATGTAAGTATCTAAGGGATCGTATTTCCCCGAGACAGTAGAGGTGTTGATACTGTCGGTCGCAAGATGACGACGACAGCGACGCGGTGGCCAAATGCACGCAAAGGCCTTGCATCCGTTGTGGTTGCTTGCAGTTATTGTAATCTTGTAGATAATTGTAAACAACTGCCAGCCCTGCAAAGTGCTTAAGTGGTAGGCCTGTCATCCGTGTCCTCGCCATTAGCCAACTACTGAATATTGAAGTGGTCACTGTCATGCTTCTTCAGCGATTTGTAACACTGACGCCAGCTCATCGGCTACTAGGTGATGTGAATATTTTACACCTACAGGACCCTGTAACCGTTTCTTGTGCGGATGGTGCGGATATAAAAGACTTGGATGCCGTTTACGAGCACGTCAGCGACCGCGAGATGTGGGACCCTATGTTGAAGGTTCTGTTTAACTTTCATGCGTGTCACTGAGGCACAGCCTCCTAGCACCCAAAATCAGGACAAAGCCATTCGTGCATGTGACACATAAGCCATTTAATATACACAAGAAGAGAAAGACCGGAACGTTGGCAATTAACACTTAACAAAGTATTTAACAGGGATAACTACATCGGAGCATTCCGTGTCGTCTGAAGTGCTACAAGGCATGAAGCCGTCCAACAGGGCGGTGCTGTGAGAAACGAACCGTCGATAGTGTTTAGCTAGCCCCAGGATTTCCCCCAGGTTCTTAGTAGTCGGTGAACGTGAAAACAAGTTGATAGCTTCCACACGAGCTACAGGTGGCAAGATTGCGAAGGAATTCCTCCGATGACCCAGGAAGTCCATTGCAGAAACACAAACTTACCTATTCCTTGTATTTACTACAATCTCGTATATTTGGAGTAGAGGAAAAAATGTACCACTATGGCCAAGTTTCCACCGAGAGAGAAGTGCAGGAGAGTCTTGTTCCTGTTTTAGATTCAGTGTAATCGGGAAGTGATCACTCCCAAACAGATTTTTGAATACACTCCATTCTAAGTCATCAAGATAGCATGGGAGATCCAAGCGCTAGATCGATTGAAGAATAAAAATAATGTAGAAGATTGTAGTAGGTGGGCTTTTTCTTGTTAAATAGGCACACACCAGTAGTCAGAAGAAAGTTTTCCATCAGTCGACCCCTCATGTCACACCGGAAGTCTTCCCACAGATTGTTGTGAGCTCTGAGGTGCCAGAAAGCAAGATGAGGTTCAGGAATATGGTCAGTGAGGCCATAGGATTCCGTTTTGCTCAGGTGATAATTTTGAGGTATGAATATGATGCAGACGTCTACTAATTAATCAAAAAGAATTGCACGCACTGCGACTTCCTCCAGGGTCATAGGAAGGGGGAAAGTTTGGTAAGAAAATCTCGACGACAACTATGGCTACACCACCGGATGAGGCCTTAGCCTCGTCACGGTCTTTACTAAAATAGCGTATGGCAGGAGCAAATTTGTATGTGTAGCTTTTAAATGTCTTTCCCTAGCAGAGAGCAATTTTGTATTCGGTTTGTGTTAGTATTGTTTAATGTCATCAAGATTGTGAAAACCACCTCTCACATTGCACTGTAGCATTTGTGTATCCATTTGAGAGAGTGTTATACTGTGTGTTTAGGAAAGGAAAATTAGCTTTCACTGCCCTTTCCGGCTACCATGATGCATGGTTTGTTTTTGGAGCGGTCGAGAGCATTCTACCGCTCCTTAGGCGCTTGTTTCACCGACTGCCTGGGGAGTTATGTCCCTCCTTCAGAGACGGTGAACCAGCACCTGCTGCTGTCGCCAAAAGGGCTGGTGGCATAGCCACGGCCATACTCGTCTTGGGCCGGGCCGATGCCAGAGTCTGCTGCAGCATTACGCAGGCGCCAGTTGTACGTAGCTACTATAACGTAATACGTCCAAGATTGGAAATTCTACACCAGCTTAACCCTTCCTGCCTGGAAAATCTGGTATAAAGAGAAGTGAGAAGAAGAAAATAAAAAAGTTGCAGTGGCTTAGCTCGGCTATGCCAGGATATACGTAGCGTGAGCAAAGGTTCAGCTGATTATTCTTAGCTTTCCTGGTTGTCTCCTACGCTCAACCGCTAATTAACAGGCAACTACTTCGGGATCCGATGAGTCAAGCTTCTCCGTTCTTTTGCGCTGTTGAGCAGCATTTGCGCTCTCCTTCTCCATGGCTATACCACACTGGCAAACGCCAGTCAGAAGCGCAGCGGCTCCAGCGCAGTGTCAGACGGCGACTGCACAGCGAGCGCGCGCCAGCGCCAGTGCGTCTACCACGGCTACGACGTCACTCCTGTGGAATGCGCAGACCGGCGGCGGTGAGTCGCGCGCGGCGGCGGCGGAGTGCGCGAGAGGTGCCGGCTCCGGTGGCTCCGGTGCGCAAGCCGTGTGACATCACTGATCCTTGCGCATGCGCAGCACGGCTCTTTATGTGCCGCGCGCAACGGGCTTGGCTAGGCCAGTGTAGCTAACGCTACAAAAATTACAAGTAAGAGAGAACGACGAAGGCTGGAGAGAGGGAAAGGAAACGGCAACTCTCGATTTCCCTTGGTTGTGCCAATCCCGGGGTGCCGTGTACGTGTGGCGAAGGCCAAAGAAATGCATTGCCTCCGCCGGGGCGCGTAAAGGTCCAAGCTGTCTGCATTATCTCTAGCCCCACTATCATCTTTTTCCCGGAGACTTCTATGATGACATTCTTATTGGTCCGTGTTTCTGACATGTGTATTCCCGGAGACCGCTAAGCTACGCACGCTCAAGCGTGTTAGGGTCCAACCCACATCATTTTCATGTATGCCGTGCCTTCTGCAAGGCTACGGCTGAGCGTCCACTCAGCGCTAATAGGTACAGGTGGCCTTTAGTGTGGTCTTCTGCTCTGTAGAGGTCGCATCTACAAAGCGAGCCTATACTGCCTTTGTCTCTGATTTCACGCGTCATTCGGAGGTCATATGCTGAGGATTCCCCATTTCTAAGTAAGCACAGCCTTGGGTAGTGCATGTGCTGTAATCTGCAACACTAGTGACGCTGGGTACCTACCACTAAAGTGCGTGCAAACATGATCTCCGTGCTGGCCTTTGAGCACTTCGTGGGTACCATAATGCTTCGGATGGATACCCCCTTGTTGGAAAAATGGACGGCATGGGAGCAGCGCACATCCCTAAATGAACAGCAGTTGTGGGCTAGTGGTTGAGCAACTGCCTCGTAGGCGCAGGTTACTGCAGGGTGCAGTAACGTATGTGGGGTGCTGCATGTATGGTAGTAAGACAAGGTGGCTTAAATTCTTTCGCGTTTACCAATAGGTAAAAAGCAATGAATGTTTTTACGCCATCACGTCACATCAGTCTACAGCAGGGTACAACTTTAGAAGGCTGCGGCATTTCCTCCTCAAAGGCGGATGCACACGAGCTTCCACCAATGGGTCCACTCTCTAGACTGACGTCATGAGTCGGATGGCTGGTGACCCCGCTAATAGAGAGCATGCAACACGCGCTTCAAGCTGGGCCGAGTCGCGTCAGCAGGACTATTTCCTTAGTCGCGGAGACAATCGGCTGCCGCGCTTCGGTCATCTGGGCGGTGCCTCTCCTGTCGTCTTAAGCTGTACCCGACTATAGTTCCTGTGGAGACACCTTTAGTAATTTGGTCAAGCATCCCGCCAGTAGCTTTTCTCGAAGGTAGCCGCAGTAAATGGACGGAGGAATTTTTTATAACAGTGACACAGAAATGTGAATCGAGATATACCTTAAAGATGTTTATTCTTAAGTTTTCATCGTGGAAGTAAAGACGAATTCGTGTGCCACTATTATTTCGCGGTCGCCTATGCTGAGCCCACAATTTTCTGTCTTTACCAATACGGTCTGGATGACATGAACGCTCCCATAGACGGCTGGACCAACTACAAGTCTAGGAGTGTTATATAACCTCCTTGCTTTTCCAATATGCCACATCAGGCAAACCGTTATCAGCGATATTGCATCAATGTCCTCCCTAGATAACTCCGTAGCTGCACAAGTTCTGACATTAGGCCGTTCTTTTCATTATACGTCCCTTAGTGGTTGGTGTATTTTTGTTCTTCAGATCAATCTGTAGAACCAACAAGTGTGCGGGCGTGTGTGTATGTAACTATGTATGTACATGTCTAGTTACAGATGTGAAGAGAGAGAAAAGTACTAAAGCAAGAAGTTGCATGTTATCACATATAGGCCTGAATACAAATCATTATAAATATTTATGTGCAAATTTGCGTAATCATCTACGAGTGCTTCGCCGTACGCTGATTGCCACAGATCCATGCAATTCGCTGTAACTTTTATTGAAAATAAATGAATTGGCTCTTTCCAACTTGCACACGTATGGTGTCATTCAAGAACAAAATGAGGTACACAATTATCTAGTTAAGATTAAACCAAGCAATGAAGTTGGGCAGGTTATTTGATTCACAGGGCGTAAAACCATTAATTTACCGGAGTTGTCAGATGAGTGTCCAGGTAACGATAGCGCAGTCAATGGGAATGATGTTCTAGGTGGTGTGAAGGAAATAACATCGTCATATGGCTCAATAGGGGTAATTGCAAATCACCGGAAGATGCCTTCATCGAGCACTTTATGTAAAACAAGCTGGTGATAGCGGTTCTGTTGACTGCAATCACTATCTGATACTCATGGACGTGAGGTAAACAATGATTGCCCATCTTGCTACTGATAACTTACCTCTGGCTCAGAAACAAGGGTAATGGCTATGCTCAGCCTCCTCTTCATGCCGCCAGACAGCTGGTGTGGCATACTATAAGCCTTGTCTTCAAGTCCGACCACACGCAGTGTTTCCGTAATGGAGTTCACAAGTTTGGCTTTCTTTGTTCCCTTGAGCTGCAAAAAAAATGCAAGGCATTATTGTCATCTGTCTATATCATTGATTTCAAAATTATCATAGAGATGGTAGGGAGGAATATTAATTCAAGCAATATACAACACATCTACGGCAGTAAAAATCTCAACTCTTGCTAATTCGCCATCCGTCACTGCCGCTATGTTTCACGGCGATGACGATGGACATGAGTTTAGGTGGACGATGGACAATGAGTCCAGGTGTGATGTGGTCCTATCGCTGCCGACACGCCGTATGCAGTGGGTGCTCTGAAAAACGTGGGAAAGTGAACCTAAAGTGTGAAGGAGTGAGCATTCAGGTAACAACGTCGGGGAGTGCGTCATTTAAATAGCATGCGTAGTTATGGCACTCACTCGTTACGCCTTCACTCCATTAAAGCCGTCTTTCAGTTCTGAGCGAAATTCTGATAACCGCATCAAAGACGTGGCGAATTGCCGTACTTCGCATGTTATTAGAAGAGTGTACGCTTTCGAAGTTGTTAACTTAAATTTGTTGAAACACGGGCAGTGATTTGAAGTACCATTTTAAAAGAAATGC
The DNA here is from genome assembly GCF_013339745.2 of Dermacentor silvarum. Classification (NCBI taxonomy): domain Eukaryota; kingdom Metazoa; phylum Arthropoda; class Arachnida; order Ixodida; family Ixodidae; genus Dermacentor; species Dermacentor silvarum. Next base: position 141,225,278 of record NC_051162.1, read on the forward strand.
TGCCAAGTGGGTTTACACTGGTGCATTTCAGTGAAGTTCCAGAAATGGCACCACGGTCAACGTCCGAAATTCCTGGGTATGGGGCTGTGGCAGGCATGATAATTAGTCAAAAGGTATTGTTGGGCTAGTTGGGGAGCTATAGCGACAAACAGCACCAGAGAACCCGAGGTACAACCAAAGTAGATAGAAACCTTCAGTTGTTGGTGTGCCTTGTGATTGTCCCCGCCTGCTTTTCTTGTACCTCGAGTTCTCTGGCACCGTTTGCCCAATGTTGATTGAAGACTTTTGTATGGTTGAATCTAAGTATAATCCTACTAAGTACGCTGTATAATATTCCACAGAATGTAGAAAAGTGTATAGCAAATTCGTAAACAATTTTGATATTGTACTAATGCATGACCACAGTAAGAATGCCTGACGCGTACCGATCCGAAGTAGAGGAGGTTCTCAGTACATGTCATATCATCGAAGAAGATATCTGTCTGTTGACAAAGGCTGACCAGCTGGCGCACGTGGTAGCGTTGCTTGGAGACGTCGTAGCCACAGACTATGGCGACGCCACTGGTTGGGGCCTTCATACCTATGTAGTTCAAATCAGTCACTGAATAAAGCACTCACGTTTGTTGAGTTGGGTGAAGACATTTCTGAGTCGTCGTAAAAAAAAAAAACACGTGAAATATTTCGAACGTCATATGAATATCAGTGCTTACTATACTTTCTGTAGTGTAATTATAAATACATTTCGAACACGGATGGTAATCGTTGCGAAGCAAATACATATATTTCTGCCAATAGCATATATCATCTTCGTACCAAGAGATTTGTCTCCAAATAACATCAATAAGAGCATAAGCTGCAACAATGATCATCTTTGCAACATAGCATCGGCTACTTCCGCTGTATTACATACATAACAAAGTCAAATAATAAAGATTATGAGTGACATAGAGGTCCAAATGTATGTTTGTTTCGAAAGAAAGACCTAATTGAGGATTCTGTAACTTTATTGTGTTTGTTACTCCCACATGCACTTTCTTTTTTGTGGTTCCTGCGTCCATATTGTTGGAATTTGACTGGTTATCTCACGTTGCTTTACCTAATAGTAACGGTGAAAATATAGTTTCTAAGACTGTTTAAATTACTATTGCGAAAACTTTGACGGCTATAAATGTGCGCATGTGAACGGCCCTAAATGATTGCACGTGTAGGGAGTACAGTAATCTAAGCCTACGACTGAACAACTCTGGTATAAATACCAATGTCATTAATGCGATGAAACTACCGTTCACAATTATGGCCAAGAACAAGAGTGCTATTTTGGATTAGTTATTGAAACATCACCTTACTGGAAAAAATTGAGAGGACGCCTAAGATTCACTGTTAAGAGTGGATCGCGATAGCATTCAAAGAACACTGACTGCTACTCATAGTTCCCGACGACTGCAGCTTATCCAACCGTAATTGATACTGGCAAACACTGGCGGCGAACGCTATGCACGTAGGCAGTTTTCTGGTGGAAACGCGGCCTCTTGCTTGGGCCGATCCCGGAGATTGTGCACAACCGCGTCAAAGAAATTACATCATTTTCAGGTTTCCGTATTTGTTTCGCACTTTTATAATTTCAGTCTAAGAAGATTTAACATAAAAGGCATCCGCTGTGGGTGTTTTGTTCCATGACATTTGTTTTGTCAAGATGCAGGATAAGGTATGAGCAGAATTAATGATAGAACGGTGTGGCGTACCTAAACGTGGTCCGGGATGTTTTTTTCGGCCGCGGGCGCCAATGCCGAAGCCGACGCCGGCACCGGATTTTCTGCGACACGGGGTCCTAAACGCAAGTGTTGTCTAAACGCTATCACGTTAAAATGTGACAGACCTGCGCGGCACACGCACCAAAGTCACAGCGTAAGCTGGTGCAGCGGCTCAAGAGTAGCTCCAATTTCGGCGCCACGCACAACAGGGTGTTCGGGGCAAAGTCTCTTCGCCTCGTTTTGACGAGAACGGTATCAACTATCCGCCCGGCGTCGACGGCGAGCTACGGCTTGTAATGCTCTCTGCACCGCAGTCTGCTGAGCCCGATCAAGCCTGGTTGTAGCCGCGCACGTAGCTCTCCGATTCGCTTCTTCAGCAACGATTGGTACCTTGCGAGGAGACGCCACAACGTGTACCGAAGAGGTACCCAGAAAACGTGGCGCACATCTCACATCCCGTGGCACGGTAGGTTGTTGTTGTGGTTGATGATGATCATGATTGTTTATTGGAATCTTCAAAACGGGCTGGTGACAAATAGTGACCTAGCCTGCTTGATTACACCAGGTTCAGTTGCATGCAGCATGCAATTTCTATATGCAACTATGTCGGGCACACTGCATTTGCAGGCACCTTAGCTAGATGGCACCACCATACTGGCAGAGCCTCGGGCAGCTCGGGATCGCGTTGATTGCGCGCCTCGTCTGAATCGCATCTCGTCGTCTGCGCCTGCGCACGCTGCGTCTGCAGGCGCCTTACCTAGACGGAGCCACCATACTGGCGGAGGCTCGGGTCGTCTGCGCCTAGGGAGCGTTTTAGGGCATTTTCCCGATGCCCGATAGCAGGCGCTTGCGTGGATCAATGGTAGAGTATCTGACTCCCACGCAGCGGGCGCGTGTTCGATCCCGGCGGATACGGGTACTTTTTTTCGCATTTCCGCCGGCGGTGGGCACCATCGCGAACTGAAATAGCTATTGGAATGAGCCCCTAACAGCTTACGCTGTAACATTAAAAAACAGCCCACGCCCCGGGACAACGAGAAGAAAACAAACCACCCAGGTTATCATTTTCTCCTAGTCCTCTTGTCTGCGCTGTGTTTTCAGTACATCGTTCGAAGCACTCCCGCTGTGTTCTAACCGGTACTGCCAAGCTGCGAAGAGAGTTCTCCTCTAACTTGGCTAACATATTTCTCTAGATTTTACAAAAATTTGTGCAAAGTGTGGTTTGGCAAATAATTGCAAATATTAATTGTTGTTTGTAGTATCAAATCAGACTAAGAATTTCGTAGTTTAAAATTACTGATAAGCTGATTTCAATATATTCAAGTAAGGAAGTCAATGCACTTAGTCTGAAATGACGTCGCAGTGGATGTTATATTAATCGAGCCTTGCGTCCAATAAGCTTTTCAAACGTCTTTTGCACATAGAGCGAATAAGTACTAAGACTACGAGTAGCCTTATTCTATTTTGAGGAAGTGGGGCCCCGGTCCTTCCTTACACAAAGTAATAGTGTCAGACCAGTGTGCAAGCTCACACCAATGCAAATGATACAACCTTTTTTTCCAGGTCATGTACTGATATAGCATTATACCATAAGTAATTTGTAGCTAAGCAAGCAAATCCGCAGCCACTTTTCACCTTTCTTACCACGAATAACTCGCCTAACAACTTCACTACTGCGACTCTGTCCAATCTTGCCCTGTCTATGGGTGGTTTCCGATGAATAGCAGTATACGCGTGTATCGTTGGCTCTTTAGCGCCACGACTGCATTGTGGAGCTCGCCGTTAGGTATATGCGTCCCCTTATGCGTACATTCGTCCACTTTATTTTATTGGTGTTGCGGATCACGTTTATTTCTGGATTACAGATGAAAAAACACTTAACCGTGCACTCGGCCGCGCAACGCTTGAAATAGCGAAGCTGGACGATCGTAGCCCAGCATATTCCGGATGTGCGCGCGAGCTTTTCATCTTATTACTCATGATGATTATAATTTCTTTTCGCGCGTCTCGGACTTACGGCCGTCACTGCGCGTTGCATAGCGCAGCTTGCAACACCGACACCGCCTTCCAATGCCAAGACCGCGTTCCAGTAGACCCTCTCCGTGAATGCGTCTCTCTCTCGCTCTCATTGCGCGCAAAACCTCCTCACCTCGCAGAGCGCGTGCGTACGAACGCGCCAGCTATGGACGAAGACGACGACGCTCGAACGCAATCATATGGTTCGCATAAATGCATGCTCTGCAGGTGTGGCTGTGACCTGCGTTGTATTTGCATGGGTGTAGGCATTGTTGTATGTATTGTTGTGTATGTATGCAACACTAGCGCAAGACAGGGGTAATTGGAGATTGCAAGGAGAGGCCTTCGTCCTGCAGTGGACATAAAATATAGGCTGCTGCTGCTGATGATGATGATGATGTATTGTTGCGAAGAAGGTAATAAAGAAAAAAAGAAAGGCTGTATAGCCTAGTGGTTACGACGCTCGCTTTGGGACCGGGGGTACGCGGGCTCGAATCCCGCCTCAGCAAAAAGGTTATTTTCTTTTCTTTCTTGGTAGTGTCTTGCTACGCACCACAAATTACGGGTGGCTTAAACAGCTTCGCTGTTAAAATTTATCCGAAGTGTACAGACATCGACAGTCTAGCTGTAGGTACGAACAGTAAAGTCCCAGCAGCAGTAATTGGTTAGAAAGGCCAAGGGCATCCACACCTTGTCGCTTACCTCGCCGCGCGCGTTCACTGTGCAGCAGTACAATCGTGGTTACAGGATGGTACCATAAACCAAAACAAGCCATCACGTGAGCAGCTCTACTGTTTTCAATGTTCTAGGGCACAATTTGCAAAGATTTGCATAAAGAACGCAAAAAACTCAATGTACTCAAAAGGACCAAGGACCTCCTGGACATGGGCATAGTGTGGATTCCGGGGCACGACTCGCTCGCGGGGAATGTCACGGCACACGCTGCAGTCCGAGAACGCACTTTCCAGGGCTGACCCGCTGGGTGTCCGCGCCGTGGGGGACCCGGACGTAGGCGTACCAGAACGATACACCAAAATCGTGGCGTATTACTGACTCGGCAGAAGAAGATATCCTCCACTGAACCCCAAATTTAAGAGACAGGACGCGGTTGCATGAAGAAGGCTACACAGAAACACCTTTTCGCACGGGACACTGTTCCACGCGATGTATCCAACATGCTATGACTACACCTGCAAAAAATTCTTAGCGCCGTGCACACTCTACCATATGGTATGGGAGCGTGCGCACATGACACTGCCCCTCATTCCCAACCCCCTATACCGGAGCAGTAGGAGGACCTGCTGACCAGCTCGTGCCCTGAAGACCATCTTCGACTGGTGGACAGAGCGAGACAGGCGGCGAGGGACCACGGGACTGAGGACGCTACCCAACTGGGGACGACCATCATCGCCGGCTATTTAAATAAAGTTTATTCTCTCTCTCCGCCTAATTAAATAACTAGTTTTGCTTAATTAACCAACTTCTCGAATATTACAATTAGATAAAATGCGTCAATGCGAAAATTGTAGAGCAACATAGAAAACTCCCGGTACAGCTCGGAGTTGTTCAATACGTGCTACATGTTTTCCAGAGTGTGAAAGAGCAGTGCGAATCCACGCAAAGTGCCTCGAGCGGTCAGTCGCGCGGCAATTGTAAACACACTGAAGAAACGGAGCAATTAAACACACATACCCAAATTTGTACATATATATATACGTACAAATTTTTGTATATATATATATATATATATATATATATATATATATTGTAGGACGATGCCCGGTACGAAGGTAGAGCCCTGGTATTTTATAACAGCGCGAGACAGCCAATGAGCACCAACCCGACAAACGATCATGATGATTATGAGGATGGGTATATTCCCGTGTAGACGATGATGAATTGCAAAGTTAGCGCTAACTCCCCCCCCCCCCCCCCCCTTCTCGAAACCGGTCGGCAAAGCAGCGAGTCAGAAACGGTACGAACGCCGAACATACGGCTTCAGACAAGAGATGTGAACGATTTCAGCGCTGCGGCAACTCCGGTCCGTAGCCGATTTAACAGGAACCACGCGATAGTTCACGGCAGATGTTCTTTCAAGCACGGTATACGGGCCGCGATACACAGAGCTCCGGTACTGGAACAGGTGTCCACAGGAGCACTTCGTCGCCTGGACGGAACGAAATGACACGACGGGTCGCATCACAACGGACTTTCCTCTTGTCCTGGATGGCCGCAGTGCTCGCGGTGACGCGGGCGGCGAACTCCTCTGGTAGAGATGCGAATGGAACAGGAGGCGTAGAGAGAAAGGTGGTGTCCAAAACAAAAGACGGTCCACGGCCGTACACGAGGAAAAAGGGGCTGTAGTTTGTTGAACGGCAGTATTATAAGCAAACGTGACGACAGGAAGCATAGTGTGCCAGTTTGTGTGGTCGGGTTTTACATACATGAAGATCATGTCGGACAGAGTTCGATGGAAACGCTCGGTAAGAATATTGGTTTGGGGATGATACGCTGAGGTTGTCTTATGGATGGTATGAGAGGCCTGCAAGATTTCAGCAAGAACATGCGAAAGAAATGTCGTGGCACGGTCACTTAGAAGAACACGATTAGCGCACCATGGCGCAAGATAATCGCGTGCAGGACAAACTCGGCGACTTCAGAGGCCGCACCACAAGGAAGACCTGCCGTCTCAGCTTAGCAAGCGAGATAGTCAACGGCTGGTGACAATCCAGCGGTGAGCCGCGGGTGGAAGCGGAAGAGGTCCGGATAAATCGATACCCACGAATTCGAAGGGAACGGACGGGCACGGCAATGGTTGTAAAGGGCCGGCAGGAAGAGAGGTCAAACGTTTTCGATGTTGGCATGACGCACACGAACTGACGTGCTTGGCAACACAAGTGGACAGGCCAGGCCAAAAGCAGCGAGCCTTAGGTATTCGGTATAGTATTCGGTATAGGTATGTGGTCGTAGGTAATGTGAAATCCTAAGTGGCCAGGTGTTGCGTCGTCGTGAAACGCGTGTAAAATTTGCCATCAAATTGAGCGAGGGCGACTAGGACCAATCGGTGACCGGTAGGGAGGTAAACATGCCGAAATAATCATCCATCATGAAGTTTAAACCGCGCAAGGTGTCGACTTAAGCAGCTGTTGGGAGGACGGGATAAGCCAGCGAGCCGGTCGATACTTGTGAGAACTTTTAAAATAGCGCGCCAACCGGCAGACGGAGCGTGCTGCAGCTACAGAGCTTATGTAGCGGCAAGTTTAGACAACTGTCATTTGCCGCGTTTCGCTCTGACCGTTGGCAAGCTACAGCCGCTGAAGTGAGCACATGAACAAGCTGTTCCTCAGATTGGTGCCAAAGTGACAATGAAGGAATAGGAAGAATAGCGTGTGTGTGTGAAGTTCTTGGGAAAACTTGGAAAAACTTTCACAGAGACACTTCAGTTGCTTAGCCAAGCATACGGGGAGGACTGTATGAGTCGCACACAGTGCTACAAGTGGTTCAAGCGTTTTGAAGAGGGAAGAATGTCGGTCGGTGACAATCCCAAGCCTGGACGACCTTCCATATCCACAGATGTTGACCACGTCGGGAGAGTTCGAACTGTGATTCGTGGAAATCGTCGCTTGACTGTTCGAGAAGTCGCTGAGGAAGTGAGTATCAGCGTAGGATCATATCATGGAATTTTGAGTGACAAACTTGGGATGAGTCGTGTCAGTGCAAAATTCGTGCCGCGTTTGTTGACTGACGAACAGAAGCAGACCCGTGTTGAAATCAGCCAGGAACTGCTCCCGTTGCCAATGACGATGAAAAATTTCTCAAGAACATAATAACTGGCGATGAGACATGGATTTGTGGCTATGATGTTGAAACGAAAGTGAAGTCCTCGCAATGGGTGGCGAAAAGTTCAACTCGTCCAAAAAAGCAAGCATGAGTCGGTCGGACCTAATACTTTGATGCTGCGGCTCGCAAATCGACACTTCTTAGTATTGAATTGCAGACCGGCCTTGGCAAGACACGTGAGAACGTCGTCGAAACGTTGTAGGTGCTCGGAGAAGCTGGACGAAAAGATGACAATGTAGTAGAGGTAACAAATGCAGGTTCTCTATTTGAGGACGCGCAGTACGGTATCGATCGTTCGTTCAAATGTAGCTGGCGCATTGCACAGACCAAAATGCATTACATTGAATTCAAAAATGCCATCAGCTGTTGCAAACGCCGTCTTCTCATTGTATATGAGCCAATGGGATCTGCCAATAGCCAGAACTCAATTCGAGGCTCGAAATGTATCCGGCACCTTGTAAGGTATCCAAAGCATCGTCAGTACGAGGCATAGGATAGACATGCTTACGGGTAATTTGGTTTAGCGCCCTATAATCGACGCAAAAGCGTACCGAATCATTCTTTTATTTAACTAGGACCACAGGAGAAGGCCAAGAGCTTGCTTAAGGCCTTATAACGTTCCGAGCGAGCATGTCGTTCACTTGGTCTTCTATAACCCTGCGTTCAGCAGACGATACATGGTGAGGGCGGCTACGAATGACGCGGGATCGTTTTGTTTCAATGCGATGAGCGGCCACCTTGTTTGACCCCAAGCCATCCGAACAAACGTTAAAGCAAGTTTGGTGTTTCCTTAAGATGGTGAGCAAGGCATCAGTCTGCGTTGGGCTGAGATCTGAACTCACAGTGGCCCCGAGAGGCACTGGGTGAACCATCTGTGGGCGTACACTCTGGGAATGACGAAACAGGTGAAGCAGTGACGACAAATACTGGTGATGCGTCGATAAGGATGGCAACAGTGGACCCCTCCGGCAGCAGAAGTGCATGGCTCTGATGTCGAGTTGTAGGCGGTCAGACTGGCGCAGCCACGTGAGAAACGCACCAGAAAAGAGGCGGTGGCGATTACCCGAAAAATGCAGCGCTGAGAAGGGGAAATCACTGCGTTGCCGTCGTTATTTTTTCTTGATCTAATGGTAAGAATGTGGGCTTGGCCGGGTGGAAGGACAAAATCTGACACTGTGACAAGGTGGGGCGGCGTGGAATCGACGGTGTCAGATAGCTTGGTGTCCATAATGTGTATAAGTGGTTGCCCGCATGAAATGACAGCAGGCGCAGCTAACAAGAAATCCCAGCCTAAGATCATCAGACGAGCGCACGACGAAAGCACAGCAAGCTGTATATGATGGTGAATTCCGTCGATGAGGACACAAGCAGTACACTGTCCGATGGCATAAACCGGACTGTCATTGGCACCACATAAGACCGGGCCAACATACGGAGTTTGCACTTTGCGTAGACGGAAGCATAGTTCGCGATGAATAAGAGAGATGGCGGCTACAGTGTCTATAAGAGCGTTGACAGCAACACCTTCCACACAAACAGCGAGTAAATTTGTCGAGCGAGCAGGAGGAATTGGGAAAGTTCGCGAACAAGCAGTTTCTCCTCCAAGAACTGCAGCGTCAAGTTTTTCGAATGGTACTAGAGAGAATTGGAGGCAGGACGCAAGAGCGATGAAGTACGGTGGAACGGTGACGGAGAACGACGATTGGGTGAGCGAGAAAACCGGGACATGCCTTGGGACAATGGAGGTGAGGGCGGCGACGTGACGAGGATATATAGGGTCCTGGAACGTAAGTGTCAGATCTGGGCACATAGTCTCTCTCATAGGCGGAATAGCCACGGCGTTCATCTTGCTGGTTCCGGGGGTAGAAACGAGAGATATGGCCACGTATGCCACAGTAGAAACATACTGGGCAGGAAGGGCGCCAGGTAGAGTCGTGTGATTGTACGGGGGCCTTCGCTGCCTCCGTTGCCAGGTGGTCGGAGACAACCGCAGCAGGTGCACATGGAACTAGTACCGGAGGCCGTTAAGCAATCTCGTCGTAAGAAGGCGCACAAACAGGCGCAGGGTACCGGGCACGTGTGACACTTGTCATGGACGCCAGTTCTTCTTTAATCATCTCGCGAAAATTGGGACTAGGAGCGCGCAATGGTGTTGCTGGCCGGAGCATGGCCGTGAAGCTCCTCTGGCACAATGATGCGGATGAGGGCGCGCAATTCGGCGTTGTCGGTAAGGTGAGCGTCGCAGGAGGCGCATGGAAGACGAAAGGCGCAGATCGTGGCAAGGCGTTGGCATGTCGTGATGATATCACTAACTGAAATGGGGCTCTGAATTACAGGAGCGTTAAAGGCAACGGAGTTGATGCCCTTCAGGATACGGCGATTACGTTTCACTTCGGACATGTCACTCTGAGCGCGACGGCAGAGAGCCAGAACGTCTTCAATGTAGGCGGTATAAGATTCCTCGGCTCCCTCTATGCGGGTAATAAACTTCTGTTTTGCTACTTCGGAGCGCCCAGCAGATGTGCCAAATATCTGACGCAGCTGTGCAGTAAATGCTGACCAATCAGCGAAGTCGCGTTCATGGCCGAAAAACCGTGCTTGAGCGACCTCCCTCAGGTAGAAAGCATTATTGCGGAGCTTGCGTGCCCCGTGCCAATGGTTGCAAGCGCTCATCCTGTCGTAATGGCCAAGTCAGTCTTCCACGTCTTCGCCGCGAAGGCCAGAAAATACCTGAGGCTCGCGTTGCGGTGCTGTGACGGACTAACTAGGCCCAGCTGTCTGAGCCGTGGTGGTTGCAGCAGTGTATGCGTCCGTTTGTACCATGACTGGTGTTGTCGAGCACAATATATATGAGTATATATATATTTATGCAAATTTATGTATCTCTGTAAGAACATACCCAGGTGGCATGGCCTGTGTGCATCGCTACAAGTACTCAGGTGTCTATGGCAGGGCGAGGGCAATGTAGCGCGTTCTAGAACCAGCGCAATAAGAGCGGCCCCATACTTGAGCGGACCCTCGCACTATAAAAAAAAATATCTGGCAAAAAGTGCCTCACCTGTCATGCAAATAAGCTTTAAGAGAAAGCTTGAGCTCGGGCCCACCTCCGTTGCGGCCTATTCAAATAATTGTAAAACGCAGAAACGCTTTTCTGAGATAAACCCTGGAGCGATTTAATGGAATTGGCTTGCATTTGATAGAGAAAGTTAAATTCTATTGGCTAATGGAAGCGTAATTCCGATTTAGGGCTTAATTTTTTTCAAAGAATTTTCAGTAATTCGAAAGTTCGAAAAAAAAAGAGAAGCTGGAAGTTATCGTGATTCTGTGAACGGCATCCATTAGACGATTCGAAGCGGACAAATTCGATTTGTCATCTTATATTTTAAGTGAATTCGTTACGTTGTGTACAAGGATTCTGGAAAAGTCGTATTTTAGTATTGCTGAATTTTTTGAGCTTCATGTTCAATATATCATTTTTGACTGGTTTAGATGTACCATTAGATGATATTCACAGAAATGTTATATCATTTTTCATTGCTGAGTTAGAGTTGTAAACTTGATAGTTTTCGATTTGTGAAAATTTGCGATTCTTGGCAATTTTTTATAAAAAATTGACGACCTTAAAAAAAAGTTCGAGACAAATAGTCACGAGATTTTGGGTTTCCTTTTGATGCAACAAACCTCGTCAAATTTTCTGCAGTGATTGCCGAGAAAAATGAATTCTCCTTTTACGTGTATTTAGGTAGGAACACTCGAGATAAAGCTTCGCCTTAAAGGCGCAATGATGTCATCCGTTGATTATCCTTTTACACTTATTTTTTCGTGGTCCTTATTTATTAATGTACTTTGACAGTAGCCTTGTATGATGGCAATTCATACCATGGTTTGTTTCTTTTCCTGGTTGCTTTCTTTAACTGCGCTATTTTTGGGACCCGCTCAAGAAAATGCCGAGATGTGCGCCTAAAACTCCGGGTTCGGGTGGGAAAGGAAGGCTTCGTATTAAAATCACTCTTACTCTAACAGGAGGTTTGGCTTGCATGAAAATTTTTTTTTAAAATGTCGCAGTTTCGCCTGAAAGGCGAAGCATCAATGGCGATAACAAATTAGTAGAGAGCTAAACGGAGTAGGGATAGTTGTTTTATCGGCTGTATAAACTTGACACATTCGCTTACTAACTGAATAAACTAGCGTGGTGTCAGCGCGCACAAGCAAACAATAATAGATCACACTCGATGACCGCAGACAAGCACTGTAAGAACCCTGGCGTGAGGAAGGGCGGCCGCCGCATCGAGCGAAGGTTCGTGCGGTGTATCGCTTCTACAGAAACTGAGCGGCGAAAGCACAGCGCATACAAAGGTCACAGCCGTGTGGAGTTAGCTTTCAAGAAATGGTTCGCGCGACAACACCGACCGCCCGCACCGGCGCGAATTACAAGAACGCATTTGTTGGTAGAGTAGAAGCCGCGCTGCCTTCCCGTTTTTCTCCTTTCACGTATGAGATTGCGTCGCCAGTGTAGCGCCCGGTTGCAAGATGCGCATTTGGTGCCGCAGCACAGCGTCGCCCCCGTCCCTCCCTCTCGTAACCCCACGGCATTTCGCGGGACGGAAGTCGCGTTTGCTCTCCGCCGTGCGTTCGCTCTTCGTGAAATCGTGCGTCCCCCACGCGCTTTCACTCGCACATACGGCGCGCGGCGATAGTTTTACCTCCCTTGGACTTTATACGGAACCTCACGGCGACGGCGACTGCGACGCCGACGGCAGAAATCCACTTGAAATGTCCATATAATTGCTATCGCAATAAAATACAGACAGGTGGCGATACCGTGTTACAGCTGCGGCCCCAACTCGCTCTGAGGTAATTATTTTGACGATGACTGCTCGGTCCTAGTTAGCTGAATAAAAGGTAGTTTAAACAAACTGAGCTCTCATTTTTTTTCAAGCTTTGAAAACATTTATAGCGTCTATCGCAACGGCCAACATACAAATAAATTATCGGAAAGATCTAGCAATGAACCTGATGTTCCGAAGGCGCAAATTACAAAAATATGTTCTTTGAGGTTTAGTTTCTCATCTCATAATCAATCTATTTCTGCAAAATAATAAAATTAGACTCATGCAGAGCGAAATGGGCCATGCGGACAAGCTGCACTGTTGCACTCAGCAGGGTTCGCCGAGTTCCGTTGTGCCTACGAAAATCTCTCCGTATTTCCATGGCGCGTTCCCTTCGGCAGCACTGTTCAGCCTAAAACAATTAAGTCTCGCCTGGGGACGCCTGTGCCCGTTTGGGTAACTGATGAGGTAAATGGCGATTACACTGCCTACGAAATCATATAAGCACCGACAAGGTCCTCTGAAAGACATTTTATTACTGCATCATTTCCAGTATTCATCCGCACACACGGAAAGAAAGGCACGGAATGCTTTGCTTTAAAGGAAGTGTGGGCTTGAAGGTCTATGTTCGCTGCGCTAAGGTTATTTATGTTACATATGCCGTTTCACTTGGTATAGGTATGTGGCGAACGAACTCGGCCACTGGCGCAACTGTTAAGTTAGTACAAATGAAGCCATATAATGGCCGTTGCGCTAAAATAACACCACCCTGTGTGTTAGCTTGTCGGCAAAACAGCAGCTGCAGCCACGATGAGAAAAATCCTGGCGCGTTATCCTAAAAAAATCATCGCGATTATTGCAGAAATTATCGAAGCGGTACTACAGAAACTGGCATGTATGGACGACTGGCAATAAGTTGCGTCAGACAGAAGGTGCGCCCAACGGCTTCTGCAGCATTGATGAGGCACGGTGCTTTTTCCAGCGTTGCATTTCTCTAAGGGGTACGTAGCGCTAGTGCAGTGGGAGAAAATTCAACCCGACACTGAAAGCTTGTTTGGTTTCCTTTTTGTAGTCACCCAGTGCCCCTTTATCCTGCTTACCTGTCAAGATGCTCATCAGGGTTGTCTTCCCGGCGCCATTGTGGCCAAGAAGTACCGTGATTTTAGACTCGTATACTTTCATGTCAACGCCATTTAACGCTGGCTTGTAGCCGTAAACCTATTAAAATGGCAGAAATAAAAGAAATAGTTTATCTTCTGGTTACCGATAGCTGTACGATGTGAGCTCTTCAAATCAGGATGTTTAACCAATAAATGCCGGTTTGCTTCAGCTTTGAGTTCAACACAGATTTTCTTTCGGCTCTGTTGCGGCTCGGAAAAATAAAAATTTATAACGGTTCGCGGGCCGATTCGCAAACCGGTTCGGTGCCCTCTATTGTATCCTGCCCCAGGGTGATCTGCTGCACAGTACTATCGACTTATCGGCATGGTGTATGAGCACGTTTCATTGATAGGAGGCAGAAATTTACGACTGAATTAGACAGATCCAGAGAAATATTATGCATATAATAATGTCAGACATAATTAGAATATTTCCCGCATCAGCGTAAGATCTGCGTAGCTTCACACTCATTACCTTGACAGAATCGGTCAGTTATTTTTTTTTCGTGCTTCATATTTTTACCACGTACTAGTGGTCAGCAGTCTGTGGCAAGTTATCTATGGGTTTCGAAGAGAGCATGAAGTCACATTGTAGTACATAAATTACAACTTCAAACTTCTTGTCTATAGCAATGAAACAAGCGTGTATTTGACATTTCGCTGAGTTTGATTTGTTTTTAAGACACAGGAAAGGACACTGATATTTATGAATTACGAACAAAATCGTTTGGCTTGTTCTGAACCATACGCCGTTCTTTCTTGCGAATTGGCACGTGCACGTAGTACTGCGCTAGTTAAGGGCGCATAAAGAAGTAAAAGGTATGCACGTTGGCTCCAGGAATAAGTTATACAGCTGGACGAGCGTTGTAGCCTGCTTGGCTAAGCACCAAACTTGTTGAATCATGTGATGCAGCAAAAGTACATTTGGCGTGCTGTTTGCAGCCAAGGTTACCGCTCACTGAGACGGCGACAGCATTTATCAGTGGCGGCAGTGTCATGTTAATGATTTATCATGCAGCTGAACTTGTTCATATCGCTCCTCGAGGACATCGTCTTTTCTCGTGTCCGTGTGAATATAGCTTATATTGTTTCATTAAGAAGTTAACCTAACAGCCGAATTGGGAGCGTCAATGGCAATACCGATTCCGCGGAGTCCCTAGAACAAGTTTTCAGCCCCGGAACACAACTGCACGGTCGACTTTAGAAGTACAAGTGTCTCTGCCGTTTCGCAAAGTTTAGTAGCTCGAAATGGGGTCCACAGAAGCCCTTCTTCTCCAGGGTGGAAGGAAACGACAGGGTTGGATGCCTTATATCTGGTTTTGTGGTGCTGTTGAGAAGCGTCGGTGTCGAGGGTGATGCGTTGGTGACACTGGGCAAGGCGTGATACCAACTGCTCACACACTGACGCATATGAGGGCACGTGGATACCAAAGAAAGAGACGCCGAGGAGAAAGCTCGTTACATGGCCCCATGGTGAGTACTCGGTAGCGCGTTGCAGAGCGATGTTCTACGCGGAAGTCACTAATGGCCAAATAAGTCACGAATAACGTACCAATTGTTGAGCTCAGTTTTGATCTACATGTATCTACATGTCGGACATCGGACATGTCGGACAATCTACATCTCGGACAGGGTGCGATGAAAGCGCTGTGGGAAGATATTGACACGTACACATGTTTATCTTTCACAGGTGGCCGCTTTGCACCGACTAACAAATGTTAAACGTTATCGCTCGACGCAGGACGTGCCTGTATCGGAAGTTTCTTGAACGTTATCGACACTTCTTTCCGTAGCCTGTTTTCACCGAAGCTTATGTTATCTGATTGTATGACCGACGCGAATTGTCTAGAACTTTCTGGAAGACACACGGGCATCAGGGATTAATCTAGAACCTTCGATGACTCAGGTATAAAAGCCGACGCGTTTCTCCGCTGATCAGATTTTCGACGATCGCCGACTGTGTTCGCCGCTATCGTTGTGCTTTGAGTGTAGCTTGCTTTTGTGGGCACAGGTTCGCCCAATAAACAACCAGTTTCGTAATACACAGTTTTACGACTGTTTGCTTCACCGTCACTATACTACGTGACATCAGATGGAGGTGCTAGTGCGTTCATGCAGCGAACGCCCCCGCAAAGCCGCGATCCAAGCCCGAAACCAGAGGACAATTAACGCCAACCTCGCCAAGGACCATCGAGCAAGCCGTAGGCAGCAAGGACTTCTCCCGGAGTACGGACTTCTTCCCGAGAAGACCACAGTGATCAAGGCCAAGTCAACGACCCCAATGGCAGCCTCAGCGTCCCCCGTCCTGCTCCAACAACCTCGGGAGCCACCAACCTTCCGTGGATCATCGGCTGAAGACCCTGAAACCTGGCTGGAGACATACGAGCGGACCACGACGTTCAACAAATGGAGCGACGACGACAAGCTGCGCCATGTCTATTTTTCGTTGGATGACGCTGCTCGGACCTGGTTTGAGAACAGAGAGACCACCCTGGTAACGTGGGACCTTTTTCATGAGAACTTCGTGAGGACCTTCACGAGCGTCGTACGAAAGAAAAGGGCAGAGGTTCTCTTAGAAACCAGAGTGCAATTACCGAACGAGAGCATCGCGATCTTCACGGAGGAGATGACTCGCCTCTTCCGCCATGCCGACCCCGACATGTCTGAAGATAAGAAAGTTCGGTTCTTGATGCGGGGTGTCAAAGAGCAAATATTCGCCGGATTGATGCGCAACCCGCCCAAGACTGTCGCCTAATTTCTTTCCGAGGCCACAACGATCGGAAGACACTTGAAATGCGCGCCAGGCAATACAACCGCCGTGCCCTGACCAACTACGCCGATGCTCAAGCAATAGGCGCCGACGAGCTGCGCGAGACCATCAGAACAGTCATTCGCGAGGAGCTGCAGAAGCTCTTTCCCGGGTCGCAGCTTCAAGTGGCATCTATCGCCGACGTTGTCAAAGAAGAAGTTCAGCGATAACTTGAAGTTCCCGATGTGCAGCCGCAATCGCCGCAACCCCAGCCGGAAGCGCTGAATTACGCCGCCGTTGCCCGTCGTCAAGGCCCCCCTTCACGCTCGCGCCAGGGCCCCTTAACGCCGCATTTCCGTTGTCCACATCTGCAGATGTCACGTAGTATAGTGACGGTGAAGCAAACAGTCGTAAAACTGTGTATGACGAAAGTGGTTGTTTATTGGGCGAACCTGTGCCCATAAAAGCAAAGCTACACTCAAAGCACAACGATAGCGCCGAACACAGTCGGCGATCGTCGAAAATCTGATCAAGGGTGCGATCTTGTACGCGTTCCAAAATGGAACGGAGGAGTTCCGTTCCATCGAGCCGCACACGATTGGTCAATTTCAACCGCGACGTTCAAATTGACCAATCGTGTGCAGCTCGATGGAACGGAACGCCTCCGTTCCATTTTGGAACGCGTACAAGATCGCGCCCCAAGTCATCGAAGGTTCCAGATTAATCCCTGATGCCCGCGTGTCTTCCAGAAATTTTAGACAATTTACGTCGGTCATACAGTCAGGTAACAGAAGCGTCGGTGAAAACAGGCAACGGAAAGAAGCATCGATAACGTTCTAGAAACTTCCGATACAGGCGCGTCCTGTGCCGAGCGATAACGTTTAACATTTGTTAGCCGGTGGAAAGTGGCCACCGGTGAAAGATAAACATGTATACGTGTCAATATTAATTTGTGGGTGGCAGTTGTAAGGGGTCTTACGAATGGTGTAAGACGCATGACGCACATCGTCAAGAAGCTCCGACAATAACGTCTTGCCACGGTCGCTCCAAACAACACGCGGGCTCCGTGGCCTAAAATATGGCTGCCAAGAAAAAGCCCGCCACCTACGCTGTCGATCTTGAAGGTAGTGCACTGTTTCAGCGTACTGGGTGAAGTAGTACATGGCTCTAACTATCTATCGTCTACCGCCAGCTGATATGGGTAGCACTCGGTACAGGTCAATACCAACGACTGCGAAAGAGCTTCAGCACAGTGTAGAAGTTGGAGTCGCCTAGCCGCAGGCGAGGTTAGTCATTTGTGATGCTCGTAGAGTGAGCAAGCAGGCACGTATTTCAGTACGGTGGTGACAAGTACTGACCAAGAGAAGCGGCTGCCTCCGCGCTCGTATGTTTTATGGAAGCCCAAGCGACCGGCAGGGGGATCATCGTGCAAGGTCTCCAGTTGCCGGCCCTGATGTGCCGTCCCACCAAGGGCACCGATAACGTTCCAGCCGACATTCTGAGTAGCCTCAATGCCGTTTCCACGTCGACGCCGGAACCTTTCATCATCGATGTTGACTTACTTGCCAGTTAACAGCGTGGCGACACGGAACTTCGTACTATCCGGAATTGTTCAACGTCACTAAAATTGGTCGACGTCGTTTTGATGACGTCCCGAGGCCTCACAGGAGCATCAGAGACGCCTCTAGGATCGCCACCATCACGAGTTGCACTCTTCTGCGGGTTCTTTGGTGCTTCTCTGGTCATCCTTCCGCCGTGTGGGCCTTTCCGAAAAGCTGCTGTCGCGTTACCCTGGTCCATACCGTGTGGTGCGACAAGTGACCGATGTCACATACGACATCATCCCCGCCGCCCCTCAGCGTCGTCGTCAGCTGCAAGTGAGATCGCTGACGTAGCGAGACTGAAGCCACGTCTCACGCATTTCACCGCGGATGTGTAGCTTAAACACCGGGACGGTGATGATACGGAACAGCTGCCACAGTGTTGCTGCACTGAAGAGGAGGAAGACGACGTGTTCGCTCTTGATATTGCATCGCCATCTTTGCCTCCGTTGGCTTCCGTGTACATAAATTTTAAAACGCTTTGGGCATCGGCTACTTGTAACAATATGATATATGCAAACGCACAATAGTACAAGCGCACTAGGAGAATGCAATGCGCCGAAAGTTCGCGCATTAGTACTATTACAAACTATTCGTTTCTTCCGGCATTTTTGCATTGAAATATTAGGACCTAATATTCACTTCTCTCTTAAAGTTAATCGTGACGCACTAAAAATCGTTACACACTTGTATAATGTAGCCGTGCAACTCCACTAAGTCAACCTTGCAATTTCATGGAAGTCCCTTTTCATGCAAATCTACTCATTGGCAGACTAGTTGGATCATCCTGTACAAATAAGATGCAGCGCAAAATGCAAAAAAAAGGCTGAAAGATCGACTGTGCCCTGTCGTATTTTTAAGCATCACTTTAATTGTATCTCTGCCTTTATGGCGAGTTTAGTATTTGTGATCCTAAGTGTTTGTAAATGAAGTTATAAATATCATGGGAATCAGCACAGCATTTAAGCTCAGACAACAAGCTTACGATAGAATTGTGCTGAACATTATTTTGTGCAATCGCCATTCCTGTGTTACTGAAAATGTTCATTTCAAGACGATAATTCCAAAATAACTAGCACTGAGGGCCAACAAACAGTATCAATTTCTGCTGAAAGGACAGCGGCGGGCGTTGGAGCTTATAATTTGGGCAGTCTTAGGCATGGTACGATACTCTTGTGCCGTCATCAGGTCCCCACCTTGGTTAGATTGTTGATGGCGATAACAGTTTTGCTGTCTGGCGGCAGTTCCTCAAATCGAGAGGTGTCTTGTTGTACCTTCATTGTTTCTCCGGTGGTTTCAACAACTTGGGGCATCCAATGAGAGGGCTGCAAGCATTGAGCATAATAAACATATACCTGAAATATTGTCATAGAGACAAATTACTTGCTCACAAAAATGCGAATCAGAATGTTCGACAGGAATTTGAAATAACCGATCTAGTACAAAATATTGTCTTGCTTCTAATATTACATATTGAGCTGCAAATGAAAAGCTGCCATATAGCATTTCCTATATGCTTATTGTCTATGACGCTATAAATTTATATGTACCTTGTAGTGCATTGTTTTCTTATACGTTCATTTCTTTTGATACTGTCTTTACTATGTACTCATACTGCTGTAGCCTTTCTTTCACAGCTGCAATATATCCGATAGGTAAATGTACATACACATAATTGTTGTTCTTTAACTCGTGTAATAGTAATGAAAGAACACTGGATTGATAAGCTTTTAAGCGAGCAGTAACTACAAGCCGATACAATTCACTCATTTATTATAATGGGTACCTTAACCGGTTGGTTAGCATAATAGTTGAGAGCTTTGTTATACCAGTCAGAATCCAGCACGCGTAGTAAGCCGAACAACACTACTATACATAATTATCCCGAAAGGTGTATCATAGAAAACATCGACAAAAAATGTCGCAGTTTAACCCAAAAGGCGAAGCATCAATTGCGATAGCAAATTAGTGGAGAGCTATACGGAGTAAGGATATTAGTTTTATCATCTGTACATGTAGCATCACCAGCAACGCGCAGAACTGTTGTCGACCCCGTCGGCGTTTTGCTCGCGCTCGCACCGAACGCGCGTGGCGTTGGTGACTGTTGCCAGTGCCTCTGGGGGCGGCTCGGAGGCTTTCGACGTGATCAGAACGGGACACTCGTCGAACAGCGTCGGAAGTCTTTACCACCTTCTCGCCTGGCAACGTTTTTATATAAATACGCATTTGGTGCCGCAGCTAAACGTCGCCTCCCCTCCCTCCCTCCATTCGCCCCACGGCCTTTCGAGTGACGGAAGTAGTCGCGTTTGCTCTATATATATGGTGATTGCAAAGGAGGGAAGATGCGCATAATTCTGCAGCCCTTCAGGGAGTACGCCGCAGAACGCGCGTTTGCTCTCCGACGTGCTTTTGCTCCCCGTGAAAGCACGCGTCCCTCGCGCCGTTTCACTCGCACATACAGCGTCCGGAGCACGGTGACGATTTTATCGCCGTTGACGTCATACGGAACCTCACGGCGACGACGACGCCGACGGCAGAAATCTGCTTTGGAGTGTCCATATAATTGCTATCGCAATAAAAAAATGGCGGGCGCTTAAGCTTCGCCTTCAAGAATGGAACGAGATAGCATTAAAAAATTACTCCATCTCCCGCAAAAGGGAACCGTGTGTGGATGCGAAGCAGCGGGGAGATGGTTAGCTTGAGCGGGAGATGGTTTCGCGGCAGCGGCCCGAGCGCTCATCGCGGCGCTGCACAGGAGAGAGAATGAGGCGCGCGCACTCCGTCATTTTCATACCGCGGAACTACCGTGGCGCCCCCAGCGGAGTATGCAGCTGTCGCACCACCTGCTGTGCGCGCCGCTCTGGATTCCTAGAGGAGAGAAAGGGGGAGCGCAGGAAAGGAGAGAGAGGGGACGCGCATGCGCTGTGGGGGTGTGGCACGCGGGCGCCGCTTAGTACAGTAGAGGATTCCTAGAGGAGAGAAAGGGGGGAGTTAAGGAGAGGAGAGAGAGGGGGAGGGGACGCGCATGCGCTGTGGTGGCGTGGGACGCTGCGGGAGAAACCTAACTTCATTAACAAGCACAATGACGTAAATATTTGAGAAATACTTTAATGTACCGTCGGCAGTGCGGCCCCAGTGATAAACTCCGGGGCCGCACGTTTCAGCTTCGCTGGTTGACTTCGCTGGAAGCACCCCGTACCACCACGCTGGTGGTGGTACGGAATTGGAATTTATCAAGGCCGTAAGCCTTATATGTCTCATCGTTCAGTCGACTTGCAACGTTCTTGAGCGAAAACCATGTCGTTGACGCTAGATCGTACACGATGACGAGTCGGTGTAGTAATTTACTTACTACACCAACCTACTACATTTACTTACTACAATTTACTTACTACATCGTGCCTTGCCTATATGCAAATGCTGACGCCACCATTCTGATGGTGTGCGGGTCGCTGTCGTCATCGTGTTAATTAGGATAAAGTTAGTTCAAACACTCAAATCCATGACCTTTGCTGTGAATCGATCCATTGACCTTATGTGGAAGTCGAACCCACCACCTTTGGCATTAAGGCGAAAAAAAATTAAGGCACAGTTAAATATTGCAGCTAATTATTACAGAGAGCACTCAAAGCCAGTACCTTTTGGTGGAAGTCACACTCTCGACCTTTGTTGGGATTCGAACACACGACTTTTGATGTTAATTAGGGCGAGGTTAATTAAGGCACAGTTATGGTAGTGCCAACTAAGACACTCAAACTCGCGATGGTCGGAGAAAATAAGTAGGAAAGCATTCGAATGAGAATGGCAAATAATTCTCTCTTGAGGGCACAGGCTTTCGCCTTCAACGTCTTTGGCGTATGCTAAAGTGACTATCAATTTTTGGAACTTCAACTGGTCAAGACTGTTATCGTGAAAGCCGCAACAGTCGTTCTGGTTTTGACTAGAACCACTGTTGCCGACATTGCAAGGAGTTGAAAGCTTTTACTAGCCTGTCGAACACGTAATTATGAGCCTGTGCAGCATCTGCAAATCTACGCAAGTATTCCTACCTGAAGGCAGAATAATGGATGCTGTGGGTTATCAGTGCTCCAGGGAAGAACTTTGGAGAGGTACCAGGCCAGGAATGCAAAGGCAGCATCGGCGACTAGCATCACTGCCCAAATTTCCGCAATTGTGACGTTATCTTTGCCAAGCACCCTCTCTGTCACCAGCGACCATTTTGCTCCTCCTGCAACGCCCAATTTTTTAAAAGCAAATTCGGCTTTAGTACGCCTCGCTTTTTTTAAATTTCAACTAAGGTCAATCACAGAAGCACTGTAATGTACAGCTAAGGTACAAGCTAATCGATGCAGGGAAGATTACACTAGCGGAAATATATACTATTGCGAACATATATAACGACAAGTAATTAAAAGACATAGATACATCTACAATAAATAAACATACTTTGAAATACCCATAGCTATCTCTGAAAATAAAATGAAAAATTAACCGACGATTACGATACTCCCTGATCCAAAATTTAAGCGCAACTCTATTCATGTTTTCATTTCGTGTGCCAGTATTTTGTATAAATATTTTATAGCTACGCGGTTTATATCAGGAAGATACGCTGTGAGTAGCGTAGCTGGAACGGACAATCTGTCTCGTGCGGCACATTGCAAACAGAGCGAAGTGTGGCGCGACTGCTTGGCTTATCGGGAGATCGCGAGAGGCAGCGCGTCGCTGCCGCGTGGGCGCGATTCACCACAGCAGCAGCTGATCACCTAATGCTGCGCCTTGTTTCTATACAGACGAGGCGCTCTATTCCGGCGCCCTATCGTAGCCATTGGCGACGCAGAGCCTGTCTTGCATTCTTCTTGCATCGTAACGTGATGACATATAGAGACATCATTTTGCATAATACTAGTTATATATATATATATATATATATATATATATATATATGTGTGGACTTCTCAAATTCGTGTTGCCATTTCTCTGGGGGAAATGCTTCGGTCGTATGTGATCCTGCAAAGTCTCTTTAAAACTTTTCTGCTCGAAGTTGTCCCGCGATTACTATGGCGCCCTGCAAGAGTTGAATTTGTCCGCGTATTGCACTTTAGGGAGTTTCACGCAGGCCAACGAACTGTAAAAACTGTATTTCGTATTTATTTGTTAGAGTACTTCTTTTTATATTTACTTCTTTTTGAAACTATCACCCTGATACTGTTTGCAGCATCGGGGTGATACTTTCCAAAACGGTCGCATTGAAGCGCCTACGTGTATTTTTTAACTGTTCATTGTTCATTTAAACTGTTTATTTAACTGTACCATTGTTTACTGACTAAGCACTATTTTAACGAGAGAGTGTGAAGGGTCCCGTGTCGCAGAAAATGTGGTGTCAGCGTCTTTGTCCGTGAGCGAAAACTTCCGTATATATTTGAGTATACGTAGTTGACATGCCTTGTTATATGGTATGCGGTATACACGGGTTATATTTACACACCACTCTACAACTAAAATTGATCGTACCTTGTCTTACATTTTTGACAATGTTATTCCACAGAACTTCAAGAATGACAGCCAACAAACAAATGCCATGAAACGAAACACCGACAGTGCCTGCCTTTTATGTTAAAGATTCTCAGACCTAAATATTAAATGTTCGAAACAATAACACAAACTTTAAAAAGATGTGTTTTTTTTTTTTTTGGCGCGGCTGTGCACAACCTCGGGGATCGCCCTACGCAACATGCCACCTTTCTACCAGGAAGTTCCCCGCCAGCGTTTCTCGATAAACATTACAGCTACATAACCTGCAGTTGCCGGGAAGCGTGAGAAGCAGTGATCGATCTTTGAATGCTATCGCGTTCCACTCTTAAAGACAAAGTTGAAGCGTCCTCTAAGTTTTTAAAATTAAAACTATGCGCATTCATGTATAGGGTCTCCCCTGATCGTTGTCGACGACTTGGCAACGATCATCTAATCAGATCGCATGCGCGAAGCAAATGGTCAAGTACATACCTTCTGGAATGTACGCGAACCCCAGCTGTTGCGCTAAATTGAAGTACGATCAGCCATGCATGAGTACCCACCGCACAAGACCCGTAAATATTATTTTCGGCAACAGGTGACTGGTGTCGCCGCTATGGTTGTGCTTTGTATGTCACTTGTTTTCTAAACCCAATTTCACCCGATAAAAATTAGATTCGTGACTCATCGTTTAGAGATATTTTCTATCACACCTTACCTGTTGTCACCTGGTTTGGGCTACATCTTGGGTTATATACAGAAACTTTTTTCTTGCAGAAAAAAGTACTGCGCGCAATAACCAATTCGATATTTGACGCTCATATTGAGCATTTCTTTGGCCCTCTTGGCGTATATTGGAACCAAACCCAGCATAATAAGCAAGCAAGCGATTTTTCTCGCGATAAAGGGCTCTATAAACAAACGATGCCGCCATACAGCTTTGTACCTGTCGCTACTGACAATAAAACTAGGGCAATACAAACCTTCATAGTCTCTAGCGATGCAGATAATCCTCATTACTACGTAGAGACCGCAGTGTGGAAGAGCACTTGATGAGAGTTTGACCATCCGTGATTGTAAGAAATATCGGGGCAACGAGAGTGGGTTCGCCGCTTTCGAAACCCACGCAGGAGCGAACAATATGACTATAATGGCCGTGATAATTGCCAGCCAACCTGTGAACAGTAACGGAAGCAATTTATACTTGTGCAAGGTTTTGTTTTCGTTTTGTTATTGTTCCCCACTTGTCATGTGGTTAGCATCACACACGCCACAAGATGACTAGACAAACTCTCAACGATCCTATGAACTATTGACAAGGGAGAGCACAAAAATAAAAACAAACGAGAAAGAATGAAAAAATATCCAAAATAAACACGCGGCGTACTTGTAACTGCCCCGCAGATAAACACTGAAATCACATGTAGCTAGCGAAAGCTAATACATAAAATGTCTAAATACTGTGTAAGTACTCTTTAACGACCACAGAAGAATGACATCAGCATGATAAGGTAGGAAGTTCGACAAAAATTTAGCGCTTCCAATATTCGATTCACGCAATGTCAACAAACAAGTGCCTAAATTATGCGCCTATTGTCATAAATATAAGTTAACTGCTAAAACATTTATGCACACAATTCACATAGTGGCAATTACGTATTTTTCGTACCCAACGTTCCAAATTTATTTAGTAGGTTGCGCTGAGCGATTGCAGGCCGCATGTAGAACGGCAAGTCGGAAGCTTTGGAAGCTCTGTCCACCTTGTCTAATGGGAGAAACTTTTGTTACCAAGTTCACCAATTTAGTAAGATAAAAGCTTCTTCCACTAAGAGCTTGAACAATCCACATGACCTAGTCTCTCCCGATGCATATCACTGAACAATAATATATTTTATTACTTGACCCAGCGAACACGCTGCTGTACCCTGCGGTTATGACGCTCCGTTGCTGCTCAGGAGAACACCGGCTCGACCAATGCCATGGAGGCAGCATTATGATGGGACGGGGAAAAAGGCAATAGTAAACTCGGTGGTAATGCAGTTCCACTCAACGTGAACGCCGGGTTAGTGCGGATCAGTGATTCTCTGGTGTTTCCCTTGTGCTCAACTTGTTTTATCTTGTGTTTATATTCTGTTTGCTCGGCCTGTAATATTTGGCAGAATAAATGCCTACTACTACTACTACTACTACTACTACTACTACTACTACTACTACTACTACTACTACTACTACTACTACTACTACTACTACTACTACTACTATTCTCTTTAGCGGTACTTTTCACGATGTTGGGATTAGCTTGCCTGCGCTTGCGAGCAACTTCAGCTTCTAGGGTGCGCACCGCTTGATCAGCCCTGCGTCGGTGATGTCTTTCATGGGCGAGGGCCCGCTGTCGCTCTAAGTGTGCTTGCTGCTCGGCGTCCATGGTGGGAAAGAGGCACCGGGAGCGCGAGAACGGCTCTCCTTAAGCGCGCCTTAATAGAATCTTTCCACTTGTGAGGCTGTGGCGCCCTCTCTTGACTAGCTTCGGTATCAGCTTGGCGTTTTCGATTGACTTTTCATTTATCTGCGTTAATGAATGTGTTAATTCATGATTGTTTTCCTTATTTTATAATATTATTTACTTATGTGGTTTAATTTTATCCATTTTTAGGAAAATGTTATGGGAATTGTATGTCTTAAGTAGACCTTGTGTTGTGCGTGACACCCACCGACGAGGGACGACATCCTGTAACCCTAAAGTGTTCCGCACCTAAAACTCCAGAGACTTATGTGCGCGTTTGCAGAACCACGGTGGTCAAAAACATTCCGGAGTCCCCCACAGCGGCCAGCCTCATAATGAGTACGTGAATTTAGCACACAAATCCCTTTAATTCTTTTGCAAATGTGACATGGGCTCGCAATAAATTAGGTTAACCTATTCTGAACTCGCAGAAGCCGATGGCCGAAGAAGCGTTCAACTTTCGTGTCCCTCCAACCAAGCTTCATGATAATCACCGAAGTGCCCGCTCGGCGCAATTCCGTCTGTGGCAGAAGCACTACTTTTTTACGAAATGCATAGTCTTTCAAAGTGAAAACACGAAAGCTG
This sequence comes from Dermacentor silvarum, assembly GCF_013339745.2. Classification (NCBI taxonomy): domain Eukaryota; kingdom Metazoa; phylum Arthropoda; class Arachnida; order Ixodida; family Ixodidae; genus Dermacentor; species Dermacentor silvarum. The sequence continues at coordinate 141,251,826 of NC_051162.1, forward strand.
GTGACATTTCTTTGGGGCTGGAAATGAAACCGTACACAGTAGTCAGAATATGGTGCGAGTTTTTTTAATGTGTTGGTCGTAGTTACTGCTTCCGGCTTTGCAAAGACGCTGTTTCAGCTCGTGCGACGGGCAACCGTCGCCCAATCGGCCAAGCTCTCGTTGTTGCCGTGATGTATTGCTTTTGTGAAGCGAACGATAATGTAGCAAAATACGTCGACAAGCAGGTGTTTCCCGTTATAGCACACACGAAAGTTCCCTGTAGCAACAACGTTAAGAAATACCGTATTGAAGAAACATTTCCGTTAGTGCATTAACCCCACCTTTCCGTATGAGTTAAGGGGTTCTGTAGCTTCTTTCATGGGCAGATTCAACAGACAGTGCAGTGTAAAAAAATTTCGGCAGGAGCCATCTCATGATGCATGTCAACATTATAGCTAATAGTACTCAACTAATGTATCGACAGACCGTATTGATTCCACAGAAATGCCTCCGGTATAAGGACCTGCATTGTAGCCGGGGTGCCCTCGGCGCTTGGATGGATGGATGCTATGAGCGTCCCCTTTGAATCAGGGCGGTGCGTTGCGCCACCAAACTATTGGCAATATTTTCCTTATGCTCAAGGTACCTATCTCTAAAGAAAACACACACAAAGGATTACCAGCATCCAACTTTCTGAACCACTGTTGGGAACTTTGTTTTTGTACGCCTCCGTTGTTTGTGGTCTCCCTACTTTCCACCACCAAACTTCCAATTGCCTCTTACTAATCTCTGTTGGGGACATGATTACTTTTCCCCTGCTATCTCTGAACCCAAGCCATTCAAGCAGGCCAGGGGAGCCTAAATGAAAAGCTGGGAAGATATCTTCCCGTTATAATAAAGCATGTTCCATCGTTTTATAAGTACACGTTCTAAGGCATCTTGATATCGCTTCGAAAAGTAAAGAGATTCCCTTTGCGTTATCAAGCATTGTTTCTCGCCTCGTTTCGTTTTATTCCTCATGGTAGTTACTCATAGCAGGTTTCTTTTCCGTTGGTGCATGAGAGAAGCTTTCCCGCATCCTGAAGGACAACATGCAAGGTATCTCACTTCTCTGACTGTCTGGCATCGTCACTTAATGCGCACAAGTGAACTATAGGCTGTTGCGTTTTTTACGTAAAGTATACTGCTACACCATATTCGAAGCAGAAGTCTGGCGTGTTCGAGACGTGTTTTCTGCGCAGGTGGCTTGATTGCATAATACTCGTATAGCTGAAAAGTATATTAGGGCTTAAATGTGAACTAACTTTTTTTCGGTTGTAATATAAATTTCTACATAAGTTTTATTGCGATAGCAATTATATGGACACTCCAGGCTAATTTCTGCCGTCACCGTCGTTGTCGCCGTGAGGTTTCGTATAAGTTCACGGGCTATATAATTGTCGCCGCGCGCCGTATGTTGGATGTGCGAGTGAAAGTGTGCGAGGGTCAGCCGGCGATCGCGGCTAATCTCGCGCACGCAAGGGCGGGAAGCGGGGAGGAAGCGCCCCGTCTTCCAGTCGCGCGCAACGCTCCGGACGGAGTGTAGATAAGGGGTGAGGAGGTTCTACTCTGCGCGGCCCGAGCAACTGCGCGCGCCCGCCTGGCCGCGAGGCTCCGGGAGGCGGATAGAGAGCGGGGGGCGTTCTAGCCACGGGCGCGCACTCGGGCGGCTGTACCTTGAAAGCTATCTGCGGTGGGGGCAGAGTCCTCCCAAGCTGCGTTCTCACGGCTTAGTTCGCGTTGATGCGAGCGGAGGCCCTCATGTCAATTCGCTCGCTGCTGCTGCAGCACTTACTACAGCGTTTTCACAGCGAGTTTCCGCGGTCATCGAGTGAGATGGTGTTGAAGGATGCGCGTGTAGGTTACAATCGCCTTTCAAGAAGAACACTACCGCCGCCTCTTAATGCTCTGACGTGAGGGGAAGTCGTTATATGGCGAAAACTCCAAACAAAGACATATCCAGATTTGAATCTCTACCAGGGCATAAACGCTGCACTGTATTTCTATGAATGCCCAAACTGCGATCAATGCGCCACGATTTACCCCATGGTATGGGCTTGCGCAAGCACACCACATCTCACACCCATAACACACCACACCACACGGAATGGGAGGCAGCGCTGTCCAGCTTCGACTCGACGGACTAGCTAAACCTAGGTCAATCGAGCGAGAAGGGCAGCTAAGGCCGCTGGACTCCTGGACTCAGGGGACCACCCACTACACAGCGGAAGAGCGACCCACGCTCGTGGGCTCTTTTCTATTAGGTTTACTATATCTCTCGAGTGAGATGGGTTCATATTTGCTCGTGCGCACGGAACACCATGCTTGTTCATTTAGCTAATATGCCTATGTTTACAAGCTTATACGGACAATAAAACGACTATCCTTACTTCGTATAGCTGTAAAATAAATTGCAGAATTCTACTAGGTTAATGAAACGAGTCACTAAAGATTATTGAACAAATGTACAAAAGGCAAATTGGGCATCGAGTGATTCTTTCTTTGTCTAGAATGAGATCTATTATAATGTGAAATCACACTAGCCATTTGGCTGCCAACACACTTGCGGATTCTTTTATGTTTCATCAATAAACGTTAAACGTGTGACACAATGACACTATTCATACCAAGTTGATTGCCCGCCGTGGTAGCTCAGTCGGCTAAGGCGTTGCGCTGCTGAGCACGAGATCGCGGGATCGAATCCCGGCCGCGGCGGCCGCATTTGGATGGAGGCGAAATACAAAAACGTCTGTGTGCTTGCGTTGTTGTGCACGTTAAAGATCCCCAGGTGGTCGAAACTATTCCGGTGCCCTCCACTACGGCGTGCCTCATAATCAGAACTGGCTTTGGCACGTAAAACCCCAGAAAAGAAGAACATACCAAGTTGATTCTCGTTGAGTTCAGCTTAAAACAAAAATGCAAGCGAAAGCGGCGCTACCATTTGGTAACATACCGTGTTCTACTCAGCCTACGAGACCCACAGGCTAGTATCTTTCTAGTAAAGTGCTGTGGCGCCGTTTGGCAAAGCAGTTATTTGTCAGTGTTGCTAGTTCACGCTTTTCCATCCAGGCAGCAGTGCCTGTGAATTTTCCATATGGATACGTATTTGGATGCATACGAAAGGATGTATGTACAAAAAAGCCGGCAGATCACGCGCCCTGTGCGAATCAATGTTATGCGAAGCAGTGTGCCGGGAGCCTATACCAAGTTAATGAAACTACCATTAGAGCACCAAGACGTAGGCGGCTCTTTCTCGACCTACATGACATGCATGTCATGACATTCATGTCATGATTCCCCAGGAGCCCCTTCAGCTACAACAAAGAGGCCTTAAGGTGAAAGCATTAGTCATTGTCATGACTGACTATCACTTCGACCATCAACCTTTAGCCTTTTCCTTCACTTAGTACCACATCCGAACCCATTCCATTCGTTTTTGAGTATTAATATTTTTAGGTTGGTCATTGTCATTTTGGTGAATCATGCCCATGATTATGACTTCTACCATCATCATTGTCATTTTGGTAAATCATGCCCATGTTTATGACTTCTACCATCATCCTTTCGTGTTTCCTTCACTTAGTGCCCACGTCCGAACCAATTTCCGTGTTTTTTGTGTATTATTCTTTTTTCGCTGAGTCATTGTCATTTTTGCTTAGTCATCCTTATTACAATGACTTCTACCACCATCTATTAGTGTTTCCTTCACTTAGTACTCACGTGCAAACCCATTTAAGTGACTTTTGAGTGTTAAACTTTTTTCGCTGAGTCATTGTCATTTTAGCTGAATCATGCTCACGACTATGACTTCTACCAGCATCGTTTAGTGTTTCCTTCACTTAGTACCCACGTCCGAACCCATTCCAGTGCTTTTTGAGTGTTAATATTTTTTCGCTTAGTCATTGTCATTTTTGCTCAGTCACGGTCATGACTAAGACTTCTACCAGCATCCTTTAGTGTTTCCTTCACTTAGTACCCACGTCCGAACCCATTCCAATCGTTTATGAGTGTTAATATTTTTTCGCTGAGTCTTTGTAATTTTTGCTGAGTCATTCTCATGACTATGATTTCTACCGTCATCCTTAAGTGTTTCCTTAACTTAGTACCCTCGTTCGAACCAATTTCAGTGATTTTTGAGTGTTAATCTTTTTTTGCTGAACCATTGTCATTCTTGCTGAGTCATGCTCATTAGTGATTTCTACCATCGTCCTTTAGTGTTTCTTCACTTAGTGCCCACTTCTGAACCCATTCCACTTATTTTACAGCGTAAGCTGTTATGGGCTCATTCCAATAGCCGTTGCGGTTCGTGATGTCCGCCGCCTCCGCCGACGGCGTCCTGCGAGCGTAACGGCTATCGCTGGAAATGCGAAAAAAGTACCCGGTTCCCACCGGGATCGAGCCCGCGCATGCTGAGTGGGAGCCAAATACTCTACCACTGGGCCACGCAAGCGCTTGCTATCGGGCACCGGAAAAATGCCTTTTGAAGCAGGCGCAGAAGATCCGAGCCTCCGCCATTATGGTGGTGCCATCTAGTTAAAGCGCCTGCAAACGCCGCGTGCGCAGGCGCAGATGACGAGATGCGATTCAGACGAGGCGCGCAATCAACGCGATCCCGATGTGAGTTGTGCGCCACGTATTCTGGGTACCCATTCGGTACACGTTATGGCATCTTCTCGCAAGGTACGAACCGCTGCTGAAGAAGCAAATCATAGAGCTAGGTACGCGGCTACAAACAGGCAACATCGAGCTCAGCTGACTGCTGGCAAGACCGTGTTGGGCGTGGTGCCGAAATTGGAGCTACTCTTGAGCCGCTCCAGCAGCTTATGCTGTGACTGTGCTGCGTGTGCCGCGCAGGCCTGTGACGTTTTTGCTGAGTCATGCTCATGACTATGACTTGTACCTGCACTTTTTAGTGTTTCCTTCCCTGAGTGCCCACGTCCGAACCCATTCTAGTGGTTTTTAAGTGTTAACATTTTTTCACTGGGTCAGTGCGATTTTTGTGAGTCATGCTCATGACTCTGACTTCTACCATCATCCTTTAGTGTTTCCTTCCCTGAGTGCCCACGTCCGAACCCATTCTAGTTGTTTTTAAGTGTTAGCCTTTGTTCACTGGGTCAGTGCGATTTTTGTGAGTCATGCTCATGACTCTGACTTCTACCAGCATCCTTTAGTGCTTCCTTCACTTAGTGCCAACGTCCGAACCCATTTCAGTAGTTTCTGAGTGTTAATCTTTTCGCTGGGTCATTGTCATGACCTACATGACACGCACGTCATGTCATGACGTGCGCAACCCGGCAAGTAATATTTAAGGCAATCTCTCCCATTCACTCTGAAACCGTGTTAGATTTTCTGATTTGCATGACAATAAAATTGGTATTACTGTGCACTCTTGAATTCTCTAAAGAAGAGATCGAGAGAAACTGATGATAGACACGCAAAATTACAGTGCCACCAATCGATCTAAAATGTCGTTTATTTATAGAAACCTCGAACTTCACGTCAGTTCAATTTCAGTTCATTCATTTTTATTTGATATTATATAGAGGCCTCAAAAAAGAAAAAAAGAAGAACAAAAAAGAACTTTGCACGAACATAAAAAATGTTATTCGGGAAAGTCGCCTAATTGTAAGTTTTGCTTAACGGGGTTCTGAACCACTTTTTATCGAAGTGGACAAAGGCAGTTCAAGTTAAAATAGGCTATTTCAGAAATACTTTGCCGCAAAAAGTACTTCAATGCCTTCAGCAGAAGCGGAGTTATTGGCGTTCAAACACGCCCTTCGCTGTGCTCCCCTTCGCCTTCAACGCCTTGCACTGCGAAGGCTACGGCAGGGTGGGGAGGGGCCACTAAGCTAGACCTTCGAAATGTCACCGGAGCGCGCAGTTCAAATTTCATTTTGCATGTTAACGTAGACGTCAGTACTGCCAATTTTGGCGCCTGCGACGCACTAAACGTAAGCCAAACGCGACTATCCACAGCGAGTTAATGTAGACGCGACGACTTCCTATTTTGGTGCGTACGACGTGCTAAACGTAAGCCAAACGTAATTGTCCACAACGTGCGGCCAGTGGTCTCGCGGCGGCACCGCGCGGCGGCCGTGGTGCAGCCGACCACTGCGAGCAATACCAGCTGCGTATTGGAATGTGCTTTATTCCGTAATAAAGAACACAGAAGAGAGTGCGGATCATGGCTTCCGTTCAAACGAGAGCGTTTCAGAGAAAAGTAACTTCACGCTCCGCTTGCGAGCTTCACGCACCACCTACGAGCGCAAAACTTGGCTGAGATGTTCCCAGCAGCGCATGCTACCCGCGGACTACGTTATTTCACCAACCCGAGGGGTAGTTCAGGGCCCCTTTAAGTGCCCATTTTGAAAGCATACTAAAAAAAGTCACAGGCCTGCGCGGCACACCCAGCACTGTCACAGCGTAAGCTGGTAGAGTGGCTCAAGAGTAGCTCCAATTTCGGCACCACACCCCCCAGGGTCTTCGCGACAAAGTATCTTCGCCTCGTTTTGACGAGAACGATCTGAACTGTCCGCCCTGCGTCGACGGCAAGCTGCGGCTTGTAATGCTTTCTGCACAGCAGTCTGCTGAGCCCGATCAAGCCTGGTTGTAGCCGCGCACGTAGCTCTACGATTCGCTTCTTCAGCAGGGTTTTGTACCTTGCTAGGTGATGCCATAACGTTTACCGAATAGGTATCTAGAATACGTGGCACACATCTCACGTCCATTGACGCGTGGCACGGTACGTTGTTGCTGTTGTTGATGATGATGATCACTATTGTTTATTGTAATCTTCCAAACGGGCTGGTGACAAATAGTGACCTAGCCTGCTTGAGTAAACCAGGTCCAGTTACACGTAGCATGCAATTGCTATATGCAGCTTACATATCGGTCATGCTGCGTTTGCAGGCACCTTAACTAGATGGCGCCACCATACTGGCGGAGGCTCGGGAAGCTCGGGATCACGTTGATTGCGCGCCTCGTCTGAATCGCATCTGGTCGTCTGCGCCTCCGCACGTTGCGATTGCAGGCGCCTTACCTAGATGGCGCCACCATACTGGCGGAGGCTCGGGTCGTCTGTGCCTGCGCGCCTGCCTAGGGGGTGTTTATAAAGCATTCTCCCGCTGTCTGATGGTAGGCGCTTGCATGGCTCAGTGGTAAAATATCCAACTCCCGCACAGCGGGCCTGGGTTAGATCCCCGCGGGGACCGGGCACGTTTTTTTGCATTTCCGGCGATAGCGGTTACGGTCATTAGTGGTGGCGGCGGAAACCAACGCGAACCGAAACAGCTATTGGAATGAGCCCATAACAGCTTGCGCTGTAATAAAAAGGTGGGCATCTTGCACTAGTTGTGCAAGGCTGGAGTAAACAGCGGAGCTGGTGATCGATCTAGCTTCTTCCAGATTTTATTAGGCTTGGTTAAGTGTTGCTAGGAAATGCTAAGTGCTGCTAGGCACGGTATTCCGAATCGGCTCGCTGCCGAAGCGCAGATTCTCGCTTGGCCGCGCGACGTGCTCCAAGATGAACGACTTCTTCGGGTGTCCGGATATTCTTTGGTGGTCCCATTTCAAGGCTACGTGTAGTCGCCACAGAATCAACGAGAGTCGCGCCACCGTCGAGGCGGCTCCGAGGTTTGTCTCCCCGGTGACGTCACGGCCAAGCTGTGCCTCCACACCTGCCAGGGCATGTCTGGTCGAAATCTGACGAACCGCCGCCAGGGGCCCCTGCTGTAGTCACAGGGGGCAACGGGGAAACGCGGACGGCGTCGACAGCAGCTCTGCGCGTGGCCTCGTTGGTGCTGCTACAATTTCTTTCTTTCTCTCTTTCTCTCTCACCCACAATTTCTCTTCCTCTCTCTCGAGCATCGCACGCGCTTCGCGCATGCTCTCCTTCCCTCTCCTTAATGTCTCCTGTGAAGGCAACATGTGCACAGCACGGAGAGTAGGCGAAGCACACGCCTCTCCGCGAGGTGGTTGCTAGGCAACGCGTGGTGACGTCATCGTTCAGAGAGGCTTTTTGTACGCGAGGCTTTTTCCACCCACTGACAGTCGGCTTCAACAGTTTCGCTGTTAATAGCGCACTGTGTCGGAGCAAGTTGTTGCAGTATACATAATAGCAGTGATTTAGGCTTAGTATTTTGTTTGTTTTTCAACTGTTTGTTATCACTTCATGTGTATTGGCACCCTTTTGTAAAATTATTCGTGATTCGGTGTTTTAGGTATTTTGCGTGGATTTTTATAGAAATGACAATGAAAGAGTTTGGTTAAATTCATAGTGGTTATTCGGCCAATGCAAACTCTAACGTAGCGGAACCATACTTCAGTGGCGAACCAATCTATAGCCGTTATATAAATGACCTTCTACTAGCCCGCACTGGCCACACACCTACTGTCTTTCACGAAAATGAAGAGCAGATATTTCAAGCACCCTTAAAATATTGCAAGCAAGGTGTTCATGCCCGAGTTTAAAGTGATATTCAAAACGGTGTCTTGTACTGCGACTCTGAAGCACATATCTTCGGATCAGCATAATGAGCATCAATTTTTTTCAAAATTTAGAATTGTATGTATTTCCTACAAGTGTACGAGTGAACCTTATTGGCGTTTCTTGTATTTTATCGCAACACTGTACTACTTTCACAGCATTTACTTCAACTATGGTATTCAATATATTCCATGCGATAATATCCATAGTGTCACGCGTTCTAGGTGGTATTTTCAATATGGCTGCGTAAAATACCTACCCCTAAATAGAAAACTACGTTTCTTGAGTTGTGTCAAAATAACCAATATAAAGCTATGTTGCCTGGTGGCTACGCCAACTTCGTAAACATGTCCCAGCTCTGGTGATAGCCTCGTTAAGTTCCAAAAATTAAAGTTAGGCAAAGCCTTAATATTTTGACTACCTGGCACGACATAATTGGTGACCATTCTCCCTTCAAGCATACGCATCCCCTAAATAAACGAAGACACCCAGAAACAATATGTATCAGTCGCAGAAACATTATGCTTGTAATGTGCGAATATTAAGTTCTACGCGGTAGTTACATCCGGCATTTCTGCCTCTTGTACACAATAATACAGCAGTCTTGTGCCATAGAACGTATGGTAAAAAAATGCAGCCAAAAGACAATCTTCTGCTGTAAGATTTATTCTACAGCAAATGTTCGCGAGCGATGACCTGAGCAGGATTATAATTCCTTAAAAGGGTTTTTTGTCACACCCACACGAAATATAGTAGAACGTGGGCCTATCTCCGACACAGGGACACGAGTTTGGGTGTAGCGTCGGATGTAGCGCATGTAGCTTTAGCCAAGGCAGATAAACGTACACCCGGATCTTTCTAAGATTGTCAGCTTCTTTCCTCGAGAGGGACTTGCGAGGAGTCCCGCATTTTTGACGCTCGAAACGCTTCTTTTCCAAAATTTCCGTAGCGCAAAATGGAATAATAATCGCGGGCGACAGGGAGGGACCATCCGACGCTGTCAGGGCGGATTGCGGAAGCAATGCGGGCGTAGAAGTGTCAGCAGTGAGGAATTAGGTGGGGGTGAGTACAAGTGTTGGTGGCAGGCAATGAGATTAAAGCATGGACATTGTAAGGTACGTTATACTGTAGGACCGATAGCACAGACTGATTGCGAAATGACATCGTCTTCTGCACGACAAGCGCGGAACCTGTGCAAAGGAAATTAGGCGGAGGCATGCAGTCTCGTGTTATATAACGGTGATAATTATTATACGTCATGCAAATACGGGTGCAGCTTACAAACGCAACGAAATGGTGTTGCCGTACGTCTTATAGCGCTCACCTTTGGGGAACACCCACGTGATGAGAATAATGAGCAGACTATAGCCAATCTGCGCGATGATGAACGACACCATCAATAGGGTCGGATCTATTCCCTTAGCGTACGTGGTTCCCTCATGTTTTGCTTGACACATTATTAAGACACAGATGGCACTTTCGACGACGCCGATTATCAGAGCCGTTAGAAAGTGGCCCCAGAAGAACTCGGCGTCGGATAGTCCCATTACACCTTGGTGTTCCTGAAAATGTAAACGCCAACGATTGTAATACCTGCTAAAGCATTGTAGACTGCCAATTCTTCAATTGCGTGATTTTGCACATTAAATTATTGTCTAATAAGAACCTGTTGCATGAAGCTTGCGACTTGTTTTAGTGCTTTACAACAATAAGGAAGATGTGCTCAAGACAAAATATGTGGTATTGGCAGGAGTCATAAAAAAAGACAGCCCTTAAGGCGTTCCGACAAATTTGCTGAATGACAGCTAGTAAAATTCTCTCGCTAGTTTGAAGAATTTATGAGTGACTCACTAGTTTAGATTTGAGGAGCCCTTAAGCAATTGTAAATAATGATGAAGAGAGCAGTTCTCGAAAACTTAACATTAGGGAAACCATAAAGCGCCAAAAAAAACCCTTGTTAGCAATCATTTATTCCGTGCGGCCTCTTCAAAAATTCAAGCAGTAAACCTTTTACAGAGCGCATAATTCTTCGTTTGTAAAATCAGCGTACCCAACTTTATTACTCCGCTCCTCAGCGACGTGTACTTCGTTGTTTGTAAGCCTCGCATTTTATTCCCTTCCGCGGCTGGACTAAGGGAGAGCGCTTATAAAAAAGTTATTTTGTTATAACGTTGCCTGGTCTGAAGTGTACGTGAGGCTTCTAAAAAATATATAAAAACGTTGCACGATAGCCACACTGTAAACTTTGCAATATCTACATTATATTGTTGTATCTCGAACTATTTCGTCCAACGAATACGGAGTTTTTTTTTTTTAATTAAAAGTGGCAATATAGGGACACAACTGACTGTTAGAAATAGCAGCAGAGCTGCGTGGTTGTTGGCAAACGCGCACATGCTTACCGTTTCCGAAATATAACAAGAGCAACAGCGAGTACAAAAATAGCAAACCGTGTCTTTTGTTTGAACGCTCTTGAAAGTCTAAATGCTTTGCTCTAGTGTGTGACTGAAAGAAAATGGAAAAAGGCTTTTCAAATCATGGCAAGCAGTTACGTTGTGTTCCATCATAGTGAACATTTGTGGGAGCTTTTCTTGCGCAAGGAATTCTAATTAGAATCTATTTGGTTTAAGCGAAGTTTCTTCAAAGTTCGGGTAACTTTGACAGTTTCTTTAGCAATGATAAGATAACTCTAGGGCTAGGGCACTAAGATTTTGAATCAGCTGCTTAGCGTCCTGGAGGAGCAGCGGAATATGCCAGGGGCACAGATCATCGTGGAGCATCGGTTATACAAATTTTGTGATTTTTGTTTGTAAGCACACATGTGGATACCTAAATAACGTATGCTAACAACCTCGAAATAGCATGTAGCTACGTGACAACTGCAAGAAAAGATGCTGCAATAAGGTGTTCTTGCGCAAAACTACAAGGTCCTTTTCGAGCAAAATCCTACACGCTTTTCTGCTGCGCCACCGAGGAAAGAAGCCTTTGCAATGTGAAAATATTTAAGAGTCAAATTCCAGTTCATCAAATAAATTCGAGTAAGTTTTACCCGAAGCATTCTTGTTTTATTATAATATACTTATTTTACGTGTGCATTTATTGGGGCTAGGCGAAATTGAATACGAATCGAATAATGCCGGAAGAAAAGGAAATCAAAGGCCGAGTACTTTTGAAATACTTTTGCAATATTGAACATTTTTTCGCACAATGATCAACTAACAATTTTTAGATCCTAATATTCACAATGCTAGCAAGTTTCCTTATTTACATGGCACGCGCTAACGCGTTGTTTATTTAAAGAACGAATGGAGCATTACGTAAAATTAACCAGAATTTTTACGACTCACAGGATTCTTCACGGAGCGCGTACGATGGCGGTACAACTGTTTAAGACTGGTTGTAGACGGAAATAGTCAGATGCATTAAGTTATTAAGTTTTATGCATATACTATGCCGACGGCGGTGAAATTTCTGGTATTTATACTTCAATTTTAGGTCTGATCGCACACAATTGACGCTATGAAATATTTGACAAGCATTCGAAAAATATTCGTAGATGTGAATAGTGGTTCGTGGACTCGAAGACCGAATCAACCAGGGCACTATTCCATTTGTTATTGGGAAGCTTTGAATATTAGCAAACTTTCAGTGTATACTGTTATTGTGGAGAATTGCCTGCACCTAATTATGTCTTGCAAACATAGTCTGCCACTATATTGCAAGGCCAGAGTGGCGATGCCAATAAGTGGTTTGTAGGTAGTGAAATTAGCTGGTATATTAATGACTGTAGTTTTTTACCTTGGATGCTTTTTCCACAATACATACGTCCATATAATGTCTCCTGTGTATACGCGTTATTAGAATCAGCTTCTAGTTCTCTTTAGGCGCGAGGAACCAGGCGTCGACTTTATTGTAACAGCCGTTTTCCACTGATTACCCTTGTTTGGTACAATATGTGCGACAGGAGATGTAGCTGGCATCATATTTTACGAACAGTTCTACCGTAAGAAGAATTTTTTATATGGCCAAAATGTTTAATTACGCCTTCAAGCTGCCCATAGTGCAGCTAAGACTGGGAAGTGTTAGTCTCTACGGGTTTATTTTTGCATTAAAAAAACTTTCGCACAGGAGATTTCGAGGTCCCATGAGAAGTAAACGCTGCACACTCATTTGAAAAGTTGGGTGTGTTGGTGACTAATTATCACATCGTGTAGTTCAAGCAGCGTACTGAACCGAACAAAGTGGAGAGAACTAATAGAAACACGTCACTCAATGCAGTGAGGGATGTTTCCTTGTGTTTTCTCCGATTTGTCCTGTTTAGTGCGCTGCTTCACCGACACGGTATGGTGATACACGTTGTGGAACTTAGCACGTCTAATATAACCAAGTTGTTTTACTCTATAAGAGGTTCTATCCCTCAGTACATTATCTGTGAAATCTTAAAGTCAATTGAGGTCAAAACAGGGACGACGACACATTCGTTTTGTGCGCTACTCGTGGGATCATAACCAGAAAGCAAAGACAAGGACAGGACATGAAAAAAAAAAACATTCTGCGTTGGGGAATGTGGTATTTACTCGCTTTCGGCGTATTGTTCTCATTTGTCTTACTTTGCCCTAATTTTACCTATTTGTATAGATACGCGTTGATAAGCGTTCCGGTACAGTGTACTATGCGCATTTTTATGCAGCTCTTATAATGCCGTCCTATTATGCACACCAGTCACTTATATTTAGCAAAGCGCCAACAAAATTGTTTACTGAGCGGAACTGCGCGTCACGAAATGACAGTGCTACGCCTCGACAGGACGAAACACTAGAAAGACGCATGCAGGCTCGGACTTAAAAGCTTGGTTAGTTTGTCAGTTATCAACCATCTTGATTAACCAGCGCTAAAGTGCGCTACATCACCAAGGACCAAGCCAACAAAGCATTCAACCTGTCCAGTCATTTTGTCTGTACAGTCACGAGCAGAAGTTGAGAGACCATCGCATCATTTGTAAAAAAATTGTTTCGGCCAGAACAGTGCAACCTGGAAGTGTCTCAATTCATTGCATTGTTCGAACTGACCCAAGAAGGCTCTACAACTTGATTTGATGCTGCATGAGAAGGCGTTGAAGAAACAGAAAGCTATGGAATCTGTGGTCTTCAGACTTTTGCTCGTGACTCTTTGTGACACTGGTCAAACATATATCATACATAGACTTCATCATCAAAATATATAATGCATTATGTATATTTCCTACTCAAACTTGGACAGTTTTGTATCTAAACGTGTTGCGTTTTATCTGATTGTGGCTTGCTGCTGTACTATTGTCAGTTTATAAAGCAATACAGTTATACTTGTATAGTTATTTGTCTAGTCTAGAAAGCGCGGTTTTATCGGAACAGACAACCGAACCCAACACTCCATCTATATGTTGCGATTCCTAGCTACCCGTAAAACCGATCGACTCTGTCTGTTAGCTAGAAGATAAAAGAATTATTCTGGCCAATTCCTTTAACAGATTGCAAGAAAACTTCGTCGTACATGCACTTTACAGACCACCAGAAGCCGATCTTTCAGTTCTGGAAGCACTGCATGACTTCATGCATGAGCACTGTAAGCGCAATGCCAATATCATCCTGTGCGGTGATTTCAACCTGCCAAAAATTAACTGGGATCTACTGAATGCTTCGTCGTCTTGCCAGAATTCCGAGTTGATGCTTGATATTGCTTTTTCGTTTCGTCTGAAGCAGCTTGTGGATCAGCCCACACGAGTAACAGCTACTTCTAGCACACTTCTTGACCTTTTATTTGTTTCAGAAAAAATTAGTGACTTAAGCTATGACATGTCGTATTTCCCTGGAATATCAGATCACGACATTGTCTTTTTTACTGGCCATATGCGGGTCTTGCGATCTAAAAGCGAAAAATAATTAAAACGTTTCCCGACTTTAATTGTGCTCAAGACGAGAGTATACTTGACCTTCTGGAACAAGACTTCGAAATTTTTGAGCATAAGCATGCTTCCGGAAGTTCGACAATAGATGACTTGCGGATCCATTTCCGGAATACTGTGAATGAATGCATTAGCAAATATGTTCCCACTAGACAAAAAACGCAACCGTCAGAATCCTTGGATCTCGCATGAGATAATACAATTGAAACGCCGTGTCAAACGCCTATCACGCACGGCCACTAATCGAGAGGCGATTTCACTGCAGCTGCTGCGCGAGGAATTGCGCACAAAAATAAAGCTGTCAAAGTTCAACTTTTTTAATGCCAAAATGCACAACTTTCTTATCAACGACCCGAAAAAGTTCTGCTTGCACCTTACAAGGAAAAACGATAGTATTAGCAAATTGAAACTTGACGACGCAATCACGAATGATAGCAATCGTATAGCCAATGCATTCAATGACTACTTTTCGTCTGTGTTTCTTAGCGCCACCCCCAACTCAGCCTACATCTTTTCAGAAAACGAGTTTTGCTATCCCGGATTTAGACATAAACGACAGGGGCATTTTTTCGGCTCTACTTGAATTAGACACCAAGAAAGCTATTGGTCCGGATGGCATACCAAACGTATTTCAGCGTAGCTATGCTGAATGGTGTGCGAAGTATATCTGCATATAATTTTCAAAGAAAGCTTAAGGAAAGCGGAAATACCTTTGGAATGGAAAACAGCGAAAGTGGTGCCAATTTATAAATCGGGTGACAAACTCAAAGTAATCAACTACAGACCGGTCTCACTGCTGTGCAGTTGCAGCAAAGTCTTAGAGCACTTCGTTTTCAAGCACCTTTCTTCCTTCTTAGTGGACAACAACTTTTTTTCAAGCACTCAGCATGGGTTTCGGCGTGGCTTATCAACTACGACACAACTCATTCACACCACAAATGATCTAATGGTAATACTAGACAAGGGTGGACAAGTTGATATCATTTTCCTTGACTTTGAGAAAGCTTTCGACCGCGTGTCGCACACCCATTTATTGTTCAAGGTTCGATGCATTCTAGACAACCATCAAATTGTACAGTGGCTCGACACGTACCTTCACAGCGCAAGCAATTTGTTCATATAGGCAACTCGAACTCAGAATTAGTATCCGTTCTCTCAGGCGTTCCCCAGGGATCGGTGCACTGGCCACTACTTTTCTTAATTTATATCAACGATTTACAAATTAACTCTCCAGTGCGTTGTCGTTTATTTGCCGACGATTGTGTTGTATATATGCAAATTGAGTCAAAAGAAGACCAAGAAATACTAAACAACTTCCTTACTGCAATTAACAAGTGGTGCTTAATCTGGCAAATGCGACTAAACGTTTCCAAATGTGTTCAGATGAGAGTTACACGCAAAAAGTGTTCGCTCGTCCGAACCTATAGCATCAACAATGTTCCACTAATTGCGGTAGACCAATTTAAATATTTAGGATTATACATAAACTCTACGCTAACCTGGAACAGTCATGTGAAATACGTAGTTTCATTGGCTTTGAAGAAACTTTACATGCTAAGGAATCGTCTAACACATTGCACTTCTAAAACTAAGCTTGTGGCATACACGACATTAGTTGGACCCTTATTGGAATACGCAGACGTCGTTTGGGATCCGCACACCAAAGTTGATATAAATTGTACTGAACGTGTCCAGAAAAAAGCGCATAGATTCATCTTCAACGCTTATGGCAGGCATGTTTCGGTTACTAACCTTAGGCAATTAAGCGGTCTTCCTACATTAGAATCACGCAGGAAACTACACCAACTGCAAATGCTCTGAAAAGGGGGAAGGGGAGGGAAAAAAACTACCATTTCATGAGAGTACGAGTTATGTGCAGTACTAAAGATTGTGTACTTTTTTTTTCTTTTCTTTCATGTGCTCGCCTGTAGTTGTCATTCAGCCATAGATGCTTTTTGAATATTTTCATACAATACTATTGTTGTTATCAATCTTGTTGACTTGAATGATTCTTGTGTATATTTATTCTTTATGAAATCAATGTACCCAATCCTGCCATGGCTTCCAAAAGGCAGCCGGCAGTATCTCACAAATAAAATAAAATAAACAAATATGGTGGACGCTTGACGTTATGAAGTCAGCACAGTTAAAGGCGTGGTAACATTTATCGCGCTAGAGTTAGTGTTTTCCAAAACCAATAACACTAGTTTCACGTTTCGATCCCCTGCTTTGCTTGGCATTTCAATTTGCCGGAAGTAAGCGAAATAGTAATAAAACGTGATGTGAAATCTGCGAAGCTTAGCAGCAATTACAAAGTTTCTCATACCGCAAAGGTATAGCGTTCGGGTTTCTGACTGATCTTTCTGACCTGTTTTTATGGCATTACGGACAGTTCAGTTTCATTTTGAAATAACCACCACTGAGTTTGTCAGTTTTGAACAATGACTGATTGACTTTATTACGACTCTCCAAGCAGAAAGGACAGGGTGTCACGGCGTCTTGTTAATAAGGTTTATGTGGTGTCTTGCCATGCGCCGACAGCGAATGGCCTTAATAATCAAAATTTCGTGGTTACAATATGTTAGAAATTTCTTGCCTAATATTTACTGAACGCTCATGGTGCGTCACCTATTGATCTGCAATATCCGCATTCACTAAGAAAGCTCTAGAAATTTAATAAACACCACGGCGAAAATAATCTATGATGGCTCTGAAACGTTTTCTGCCACATTTTCTTGCATGTGTTTCCTTGGTTATTGCTGCAAAGTTGTTCTATAGAGTAGGATTCAATTCAGCGTTCACTTTAAAAATACCACAACGGTATTAGATTTCATATTGTGTTACAGGGAGAAGGAATTCAATGCCAAGGTCTGATTTGTTGAAGGTATTTTATTCAACATTTTGTTCTGTGTATTTTATTACCCTACTAATTTGCAAACTTGCATAAGTGGCATTTAGTTTCGGTATAGAAAGGTGTATATGGAATTTCTGTATAAAGCAAAAATGCAATTCAGGAACATTATGGTAAGAAACGTAGATTATGTCCGTGTTTATCTTTTTATTTCAATTATTTTTATTTCAATGTCTTTCTTTTTATTTCAAGCCTAATTTCTGTTACTGGAGTCCTGGTTGGGGCTATCGCAAGTGTGGAAAGGAGCAAAGCCTAAAAAAGATTATTTGAGAGCAGCAGTGGTAAATCTTAATGTACGAGGCATACATATATGCATAATATGGACTGAATTCAGTGCCGTTCAAGAATTTTGAAGTGTATACCTTTTTAATGATCGATAGTCCCCACAAACAAAAATTCTATATTTGTTGGTCTGAGTATACGGAGGACAAACATATTAAATTCGAGAGTAGTTTATTCAGATAGCAGTATTGGATGCCACAGATAGCTGTACGGAATGTTTCAGGGGAAATTTGCACTTGGTAAAGGTAGCCAGTCAATTTCGCGTTTTCGTCCCTTCTTTTGGGGCATCTCTACGTGCAACTTTTTTATTGCCCGCCATGTTCAATACCATTTTCCTTACCGTAAAGATGTCGCAGTTCTGCCCGAAAGGCAAAGCATTGATTGGAAAAGCAAACTTTTAGACAGCTGTACACAGTAAGGTTAGTAGTTTTATTATATGTGTGAAGTGCTGTAAACATTCGCTTACTAACAAGCACGGTGTCACGCTTGCACAGGCAAACATGTACAAATCTCTCTCGATGACCGCGGACTCTCGCTATCAAAACGCTGGCATAGAGAAAGAAATTCAACAAGAGGGGACACTCGGCAAAAACTGGCAACAGGAAACACGTCACCATACGTCACGCTATACTTTTGACACCGAAAGTTAGCTGCCGCGAGCATCGAAAAAAAAGAAAGTGAACTTAAGTTAACAGGCATTGATTTATTTTTTTAATTCTTTGCCGCGAAAACTAAAAACGTTTTGCGTATAAATGAACTTAAGCTTTGCGACTTATTTTCCTTGCCTTACTTAGCCACAGGTCAATGACGCGCCAGATACATGCGTTATGCGCCAGACACTCCCCCGAAGCCAGCGAGGATGGCTGCGCGCGCGTTTGAGCGCTCGCGCGCGGCGACCCGTCTGTCTCCTTCTTTTTTTCTTTTTTAAATGTAACCTGGTTTATTGGGCTTTCGGCGTATTCTTGCGTTCCTTCTGCACTGAGACAAGACACCACTGCACTATTGGACTATACGGCAAGGTGAGAAATCTTGTTTCACAGTCTACGACGCAATTAGGCTTACGGCATGGACCGAGACTTAAGACGCAGTTAGCGAAAAACAGCTCGGCCATCCTGGCGCAGTTAATTTGAGTTAATGAATCGTGCTGAGACATGTTTCCGACGCTTCCTATGGGACTATTGTAACTTATTTCGGTTTTTGAGCCACACGGGCCGCACAGGGCGCCGTGTCGCAGTTAGCGAGAACTCAGCCATGGTGTGTAGTCTAGTGCATCTTGCTAGGAGAAGTTTGTGCCGCTTTCTCTGACGCCAGACATTACTGAAAAGTAATTGCGTTACTTTCTGGGGTACTTTTGAGGCACGCTGGCCGCACAGCGCGCTGTGACGCAGTTAGCGATGAGCAGCTCGGCTGTGGTGATAAAGTTAGTTTGGCGTGTAATGAATCTTAGAGGGACAAGTCTGTGACGTTCTTTGTGGCTCCGCAACAACATATACCTTCTTTCGGTACTCACGCCTGTTGAAAACGCGATGGGCGATTGCCAAGAGTGATAACATGGGGTGTGCTGCTGGCGCCGGCAGAACGTGCGAACGACGAACATATCAGAAACTTGTAATTCGAAAGTTGCTCGTGTATTTGTGCTGCCAAAGTGCAGGAAATAATGCCCGGAAATGGGGGAACGCTTGGAAATCAGATGCTTTCATATATGTTTGGGATGAGTCGGGTATTTTCGACGCCATGTATGTAAAAGCGAATTGCTTTTGTTTTATTGCGATAGCAATTATATGGACACTTCCACCGGATTTCTGCCGTCGGCGTCGCCGTCGTCGTCGCCGTCGCCGTGAGGTTCCGTATAGATAAAATCTTCGCCGCGCGCTGTATGCCCGAGCGGAAGCGTGCAGGGACGCACGCTGTCACGGAGAGCGAACGCACGCAATCTTCCACGCGCAAGCAAGGAAGCGGGAAGCGAGCGCCGGAGGGAGCGGGGGGGGGGGGGGGGGGCGCATTTCTACTCTGCCAACCACCGCGCTCGTCGCTCGCTCGCACCGTCTCTTACCTCCACACGGCTCTGACCTTTATGCGCTGTGCATTCGCCGCTCAGTTTCCGTTGAAGCGATAGACCGCACGTACCTTCGCCCGCTTCGGCGTATATGCGCTTACTGCCAGCGTTTTGACAGTCGTTGTCTGCAGTCATCCAGTGTGATCTATTCATGTTTGTTTGTGTGCGCTCACACCACAGTTAGTAATAGTCGGGCCACATTTTCCAACGCACGCTACACATGCAATGGTGCCCGGATCGGCAGTGCAGCGCTACAGGTGTGTCCCTTCGCACGCGCTGCCCACGGGCAGCGCTTCTCATCAACACCACCGTTTCACACGTGCCTTCTCGTGGTCATCGAGTCTCTCTTCATGTCGGTCTACTTCCGCCGCAGCACACCTGCTTACTTAATCGCTAAAACTCATGTTACTACAATTCATATTGCTACTCGAGAGCTAGTGGGGCTATACTAGTTCAGGGGCAACCAAACTAGGCAGCCCACTAAGCTTCATCAAAGTTACTCCCTCACCAGAACAGGAATTGGCCTCCCTGGTGCAGTATTCGGCCACTACCTCCCTCATGACTCCGACAATTAACCCATGGCCCTCAGTTCCCAGTGGCTGCGGAGCACCTGACCAAGGCGGCGGTCAGACCTGCTACGCGGCAGAGGGTGCTAAGAATCTCTGGGTCAAGGCAGGCCGCCAATGGAAACTGAACCTGGCAACGTTCAACACGCGCACCCTCTCGAGTGAGGCTAGCTTAGCAGGACTATTTGAAGAATTATCAGGCATTTCCTGGGATATTATTGGCCTTAGTGAGGTTAGAAGAACTGGTGAGGCTTACACAGTACTGACTAACGGCCACGTCCTCTGCTACAGAGGTCTTCCAGATAAGAAAGAATCCGGGGTAGGATTTCTAGTGCATAACAACGTAGCGGGCAACATTGATGAATTCTACAGCATTAATGAAAGGGTAGCAGTCGTCGTAATAAAGCTGAATAGGAGGTACAAAATGAAGGTAGTACAAGCCTATGCCCCAACCTCTAGTCACGATGATGAAGAAATAGAACAGTTTTATGAAGATGTTGAACTAGCAATGAGAAAGGTGCAAACTCAGTATACTTTAGTCATGGGCGACTTCAATGCAAAAGTGGGGAAAAAGCAGGTTGGTGAGCAAGCCATTGGCAACTACGGCATCGATTCTAGGAATGCAAGAGGAGAGATGTTAGTAGAATTCGCGGAAAGGAATAGGCTCCGAATAATGAATACCTTCTTCAGGAAGCGCAGCAACAGGAAGTGGACCTGGAAAAGCCCTAATGGAGAAACAAGGAATGAAATAGATTTCATACTCTCTGCCGATCCAAGCATAGTGCAGGATGTAGAAGTGTTAGGTAAGGTTAAGTGCAGTGACCATAGGTTAGTGAGGTCTAGGATTTCTCTCAATTTGAAGAGAGAGAGAGTGAAATTAGTCAAGAGGAAACAGGCCAACCTAGAGGCAGTAAGGGTAAAAGCAGACCAATTCAGGCTGGTGCTCGCAAACAAATATGCAGCTTTAGAACAGGAAGATGAAGATAACATAGAGCTAATGAATGAAACCGTAACTAGGCTGATCTCAGAAGCAGCAATTGAAGTGGGAGGTAAGGCACCAAAGCAACCTGTAGGGAAGCTCTCCCAAGAAACAAAGGACCTAATAAAGAAACGACAAAACATGAAAGTGTCCAACTCAAGAGATCAGATAGAATTCGCTGAACTGTCAAAACTGATCAACAAGAAGAAAGTAAGGGATATTCGAAATTATAACGTGGGAAAAATTGAGGAAGCCGTAAAATATGGACGCAGCATGAAATCAGTAAGAAGAAAACTAGGCATAGGACAAGGCAAGATGTATGCACTGAAAGATAAGCATGGTAATATCATCAGCAATTTCGATGACATAGTAAAAGCAGCAGAAGAATTCTATACTGACCTGTACAGTAGCCAAAACAGCCAAGCTTCTTCCATTCGAAATAGTGATGAACCGGATACAGAAGCTCCTTCTATAACTAGCGATGAAGTTAGAAGGGCCTTGAAAGACATGACCAGGGGAAAAGCGCCTGGAGAAGATGGAATAACAGTAGATTTAATCAAAGATGGAGGAGATATCATGCTTGAAAAGCTTGCGGCCCTTTATACGCAATGCCTCACAACTTCAAGTGTACCAGAGAGCTGGAAGAACGCCAACATTATACTTATCCATAAGAAGGGAGACGTTAAAGAATTGAAGAATTACAGACCCATTAGCTTGCTTTCAGTATTGTATAAAATATTCACCAAGATAATTTCCAATAGAATCAGGACAACACTTGACTTCAGTCAACCAAGAGAACAGGCTGGCTTCAGGAAGGGATATTCTACGATGGACCATATCCATGCCATCAATCAGGTAATCGAGAAATCTGCGGAGTACAATCAACCTCTCTATATGGCTTTCATAGATTATGAAAAGGCATTCGATTCAGTAGAGATATCAGCAGTCATAGAGGCATTGCGTAATCAAGGAGTGGAGGAGGCATACGTGAATATCTTGGCAAATATCTACAAGGATTCCACAGCTACCTTGGTTCTCCACAAGAAAAGTAGAAAGATACCTATCAAGAAAGGGGTCAGGCAAGGAGACACAATCTCTCCAATGCTATTCACTGCATGCTTAGAAGAAGTATTCAAGCTCTTAGACTGGGAAGGATTAGGAGTGAGGATCGATGGCGAATATCTCAGCAACCTTCGGTTTGCAGATGACATTGTCCTATTGAGCAACAATGGAGAGGAATTACAACAAATGATTGAGGACCTTCATCGAGAAAGTGCAAGAATTGGGTTGAAGATGAATATGCAGAAGACAAAGATAATGTTCAATAGCCTGGCAAGGGAACAAGAATTCAGGATCGCCAGTCAGCCTCTAGAGTCTGTAAAGGAGTACGTTTATCTAGGTCAATTACTCACAGGGGACCCTGATCATGAGAAAGAAATTTACAGAAGAATAAAATTGGTTGGAGTGCATACGGCAGGCATTGCCAAATCCTGACTGGGGGCTTACCACTGGCGTTGAAAAAAAATGTACAATCATTGCATTCTACCGGTGCTAACATATGGTGCAGAAACTTGGAGGTTAACAAAGAAGCTCGAGAACAAGTTAAGGACCGCACAAAGAGCAATGGAACGAAAAATCTTAGGAGTAACGTTAAGAGACAGGAAGAGAGCGGTGTGGATCAGAGAACAAACGGGGGTAGACGATATTCTAGTTGACATTAAGCGGAAGAAATGGAGCTGGGCAGGCCATGTAATGCGTAGGATGGATAACCGGTGGACCATTAGGGTTACAGAATGGATACCAAGAGAAGGGAAGCGCAGTCGAGGACGGCAGAAAGTCAGGTGGGATGATGAGGTTAGGAAATTCGCAGGCGCAAGTTGGAATACGCGTACCAAAGCCGCTCACCTTACTTCGTATGACATTGCTGTGTTGCTATCGCATTCATTGCTTCGCCCTTAGGGCGAAACTGTGACATTTTTTAATGCCGCCCATTCACCGCTTTCGTACGTTTCGCCTCTACACGCAGTATTCTTATGTCTAAATACCAAAATGACTCATGCTTGTAACATGCTGTTACGTGCTTGCAAATGTAAAATGCTTGTAATTTACTTTTTTTTCAGCTGGTGCCGTCCGGTGGAGCTTCATACAGGAACTACTGCCTTACCTGCTGGTGTCACAACGTTGGACGAACGCACGAAAAGCGCGGAACGAGCTTTTATATAGAGCAAAATAAATATTTCCTAATTGCACAAAAGGTCTTGCGTCTACTTTGTGAAATTTCACGTGGCACAGATTCGATGGGACTTTACGAGATCGTTCGCAATCATTTTTACTAAATATTAAACCGATTCTGCACGAAGAGCAAAAAAAAAGGAGGGGGGGGGGGGAGGGGCGCAGCCGGCGTGCTAGCTTGCGTTCAAAATAGGCGCGCCCAAAACCGAAACCGGAAGTGATGTAAGTGATTAGACACCGACCGCTTGGCACGCTGCAGTCAATTCGGCCGCTGGGCCCTATGGGAGTGTCCCCTCTTGTTGAATTCCTTTCTCTATGACGCTGGTCTGATGAACAGCGGGAGCAGCGGCGAGCGAATTTCCCTTCATGCCGTCTCACGCTACAACGCGAACCAGGCTCGCGAGAGTGCAGCGCACACGAAGCCATCAACAATCTCGGGTCTGCTAGCCTTCAAACGCAGCCGCGGCCACCTGCATGATAAGGCGCATGCGGCCGCGAACACTTGAGCCATGCGGAGCAGCTGCCAGAGTCTGAGCGAAGACGTGCGCCTATACGATTATCCTCTCCCCAAGTCCTACCTTTCGCACACGCCCCCCCCCCCCCTCCCCCATCTTTGCACGAGCGAAAAGTTGGCGCGCACCCTTCCCGCCTTTCCCCTTATCACGCGCCGAGAAGACGCCGCCGAATCACGCAACCGTACTTTTCGGACCAGACTGGCATGCTTGCCCTTGCACCTGCAGGATACGGCGCGTCCGCGCCCATATCGCACTTGGGCCTTTTTCGGAACATTATGGCGACGCCGCCGCCAGAAAATTGCGCAAAATTGTTGTCACAATAAAATGAAGGGCATAGCAATAATAGCCGTGCCTGGAATTGAAAACACTTCGAACAACTTTTGCTTGCCGTTTTCTTGCCGAGCATTCTACGAAACCCTCTAAATTCTCATAGGCTGTACAGGATGTAATATTTATAGGCTGTACTCTTATACAGGATGCAAATACAATTCCCCTGAAATGTTTGATACGTTTGATGTCTTGTCGTCCCTTACAACAGCATCACAGCAAAAGTATCTTCAGTGCTGGTTGTACATAACCATATACAGTATATATTAACGTTGGAGGATCACCTGCCCAAGATTGCACAACCGCCATTTTTGCACTCAAATGCCTCCCTGTGCTATGCATTCAAATATATGGAGCGCTTGAGCATGATATTTGGTGAAGGCAATACCTAAATTTGTCATTACGGCATGGAAACTTTCTCTTTGATAAGTAAAACTATTACTGGTACTAATGTGGGCATAGCATATCTTACACACATTAGCATATCTTATTCACAGCATAGCATAGCTAGTGCTGTGAATGACGAATGCGAAGAAGACGTTGGAGCCAGTTGTACTTACCGCAGTGCCGGTCGAGAACTCGTACTGTATTGCGTTTATCCGTCGTATAAGAGGAATCAAGACTGCTAAATTAATCACTACTAATAACATCCCCTCGTATTGAACATGATGGCCTTTAAACGGCCAGCCAGGCAGGTTTCCAATGCTAACCTAGGTAGGAAAGAAGAAATCCGTGGTTATTGCTGTTGTAGAGCTGGAAGCGCCACTAACCAATGCAATAGTCAAAAGTGATACGCTTCACATAGTCAAAAATGATAAAGACAAAAAAAAATAAGACCACGTTTTTCCTCTACTGTGGTACTGATACCAAATATATACACCAGGTGTCGCATTACAAAAACTTCTTATGCTAAATTTCTTTTTCAGAGAAGATTATAGTCATTGCCTATGCAGGCAACATTTGAGGACGCTTAAGCTTCGCCTTTACGAGTGGAACGCGATAGCTTTCGAAGATGCCTGACTGTTCCTCACGTTTCCCGGCAACTGCAGCTTATGTAACCATAATGTTTACCAGGACAGGCTGGCGGCAAATGCTATGCACGAAGGCAAGCTTTCTGGTAGAAACGCGGCCTCTTGCTTGAGCAGATCCCGGAGGTAGTGCACAGCCGCGTCAAAAATGACATCATTTTCAGGTTTCTCCTAATGTTTCCCTTTTTTAATTCTTTCAATTGGAGAAGGTTTAACATAAGAGGCATGTGCTGTCGGAGCTATGTTTGGTGACATTTGTTTGTGGGCTGTCATTCTCAAAATTCTGAGGCATAACTTTGTCAAGAATGTCAGACAAGGTATGAGTAACCTTAGTAACAGAATGGTGTGGCAATAAATCCCGCATATACAGCATGTCATAAAGCAAGGCGTGCTATATACTTATACCTCAATATATACCCTAATTTTCGCTCACGGGAATGCCGGCGCTGGACACCGATGCCGGATTTCCTGCGACATGGTGTCCTTAACGCTACCCCGTTAAAATATTAAGCCGATAGCGTTAGGGCCCCGCGTCGCAGAAAATCTGGCGTCGGCGTTGGCGCCGGTGTTGGTGTCGGCATGGGTGTTAGCGTCCGTGGCGGAGAAAATCTTCCCGAACAACCCCGACCGCGCAGGCCCACCGCGTAGCGCAAGGTGTTAGTGAACAAAAATTGAATTTCTCACAGTGAAATCCGTCAGAAAATAGTAAAGTACGACATAACCACAACGTACAGACATGGTGGCGTCGGATTGTAATTTGGATGTACGAGAAAACATAAATCTGTTGCGAGGAAACTCAAACACAAACCCATTCTCAGCATTTCTGCAATACCAACAGCGGCGCACTCGAGTAGATCACTCGCGAAAATCATATCCAGATGGCGCTCGCATCCTCGGCAGGTCAAATCGGAACATAGCCTACTTAATACGTTTTAGACACGCGAGCGCGTCGGGGCAATAGCAAAAACATTAATAAAATAACAAAAGGTGCTAGGGCCTTCACATTTGTATATAAGACGACTTATATTGCCCCATAAGAACGTCTTCCTAGCAATCCATTTCAGTTTAAAAGTGAAGCCCACTTTAAGGGGATCGGTGTAAGCTTGGTCTTTGTAAGCTGGCTTTCCCACGTTCTGTGTTTCAGTTAAGCCTACTCATAAAGAAAAATGCGATGCGGAGGAGGTCTGACAACGTTATAGCGTTCCACTCTTAAAGGGGAAGGTTAACCGTCCTCCAATTTTTAATAAGGCAAAAGCCTTAAGGGGCTCTGTTGAAATAACACCGTCCAGGGGTAGCCTACGCTGATGTGAACATCTCAGACAAGTTTTGGTGTTGTACGCGCTGCGTGGAGCATGCAAGCGGAGCGCGAAGTCACCTTTTTCTCAAACGCTTTCTTTTCTAACGGAAACCTGCTCCTCACTCTCTTCTGGATGCTTTATTTCGTATTAAAGCGGATTCCAATCTGCGACTGCTATTGGTAGCTGCGGTCGGCTACTGCAGCGTAGATACCGCGACCTCCACGGGGTGCCGCCGGATGTCCACTGGCGATGAGCACTGTGGCTCGCTGAGGACAACTGCGTTTGGCTCACGTTTGGAACGTCGTAGGCACCAAAATCGGAAACAGTGGCGTCTACATTAGCATACAAAATGAAATTTGAACTGCGTTCCACGGTGACATTTAGAAGGCGGAGCGTCGTCCCACTCTGCCATAGCCTTCGCAGGGCAACATTCAAGAAGGAACGAGGACGCAGCGAAGGCCGTGTTTGATTACCAACAAGACCGCCTTTTGCTCAGGGCATTGAAGCACGTTTTGCGGTAGAGTATTTCTGAAATAGCCTATTTTCACTCAAATGCCTTTCTGCAAATCGATAAAAAAGAGATTCATGGGCCGATGGCCATGAACGACGATTGCGCGATGGCCTTGAAAAAATCTCGGCGTCTGCTTAAGTGGTACAAAAAAAAAGAAAAAACACCTGACCTTCTCGGGACGACAAGCGGGTAGAGAGGGAAATGAGCGGCGCGCGCAGAAAGAAAAACAACAAGAACAGGTGTTCCGTCGCGGACGTTACGCGGCGGCGGCGATGGCGGCGGCGGTTGCGGCGACAGTCGACCGCGAAAATATATTTACGATCCTCGTAAATGGATATCAAGGAACCTCATAACATAATGGAAGAATTTTACCCTTCTCTTGGAACTTAGCTGCTAATTACGTCAAGTAGAAAACTTCAAGGTGGGCACCAGGGTGGGACGCATGGTCGGGGACGCTTCAACGTTAGTCGCAGCGATGAACACATGCCGTGGCCATATTGTTACGGGAAGAAAATATATGTATTTACAATATATACAGAGGGTTGTAGCTCTGTGGCCAGGGTGACACCATCTACCGAGCTCCGAGACACTTCAGCCTCTTCTTCCCCAACCAACGTCATTTTGTCCACAGCAGTACAAACTCGTACGTGACATGAACCCCCCGGCGGCAGAAGCATCGTCTCGATGCTTCTTAGGGTGTCGAATCAGCGTGCGAGTTATAGGGCTTTAGTCGCGAAACGTGCACGATATCAGTTCCTGGGGTGGTAGAAGACTTTGAATGCACAGGTGAGATCTCATATGTGAGGCTGGTGACTTGGCGAAGAACTCGGTATGGCCCGACGTATCGTAGCAGCAGTTTTTCGCAAAGGCCGACGCGACGGGAGGGTACCCAAAGCAGAACAAGGGACCCAGGGCTGAAATGAGCGTCCCGACGATGACAGTCGTAACGGTGCTTCTGGATAGTCTGAGATGCCAGAAGACGGTCACGGGCAATACGACGTGCTGCGGCCGCGCGAACAATGGCGTCGTGAGCATAGAACGTGGTAGTGGTGGCGTCAGAAGGGAGCAGTGAGTCAAGAGGCGGGAGAGGGTGACGGCCATATAGTAGATAGAACGGGGAATAACCAGTAATATCGTGACGCGACGAATTGTATGCAAATGTCACGAAAGGTAAGGTGCAGTCCCAATCCCAGTGATCATCACACACGTACATGGAGAGCATGTCCGTAAGTGTACGGTTGAGACGCTCGGTAAGTCCGTTTGTCTGTGGGTGGTAATCCGTCGTGTACTTGGGGGACGTGGAGCAAGAACGAAGAAGGTCGTCGACAACCTTAGAAAGAAAACAGGGGCCTCTATCGGTGAGTAGCTGACGTGGGGCACCATGATGTAGGATGACTTCATGGAGGAGAAAATCAGCCACATCAGTTGCGCAGCTTGTAGGGAGGGCCCGCGTTATGGCATAACCCGTGGTATAGTCCGTCGCAACAGCCACCCACTTGTTGCCCGAGGATGAGGTAGGAAATGAGCCAAGGAGGTCCAGGCCGACGCGGAAAAATGGCTCACTGGGTTTATCTATAGGCTGAAGGTGGCCAGCGGGAGACAATGGAGGCTTCTTGCGGCGTTGGCAAAGTTCGCAGGCAGCGACGTAGCTTCGAACACAGCGATATAGCCCAGGCCAGAAAAATCGTCTGCGCACACGGTCATATGTACGGGAGACACCCAAATGACCGGCGGTAGGCGCATCGTGTAACTGCGAGAGAACTGTCGAGCGCAGATGCTGGGGAACGACGAGAAGCAGTTCAGCACTATGTGGATTCATATTGCGTCGATATAAGGTCCCGTCCTGGAGAACAAACATACGGAGAGAAGCATCCTGTTGCTCCGAGGTAATGCGTTCGATGATGGATCGCGAATATGGGTCACGACGCTGCTCGTCGGCGATGCGTGAGAAGTCGGAGATCGACAAAACGCAGGTATCTGTATCGGTTTCGGTGCCATCCGGTGGGTCGACAGGGTAGCGGGAGAGGCAGTCGGCGTCCTTATGTAACCACCCAGATTTGTAGGACACGGAAAACGTGCACTCTTGCAGGTGTAAAGCCCAGCGGCCAAGACGGCCTGTCGGGTCTCTGAGTGAGGATAGCCAACATAAGGCATGATGATCTGTCACGACGGTGAAATGTCGACCGAACAGGTAAGGGCGGAACTTAGCAATGGACCAAACAAGGGCCAAGCATTCACGTTCTGTTATCGAGTAGTTTCGCTCTGGTGCAGAAAGAAGACGGCTAGCATACGCGATCACACGATTGGTGTCCCGCTGTCGTTGAGACAAGATAGCGCCAATGCCATGGCCGCTTGCATCAGTGCGAACTTCTGTGTAGGCATGCGGATCAAAATGACCCAAACGGGTGGATTGGTAAGGCGACTGATAAGCGTTGAAAATGCTTCAGCCTGGTCGAGTCCCCAACGAAAAGCGGTGTCCTTTTTCAGAAGGTCTGTGAGAGGACGAGCGATTTCGGCAAAGTTCTGGATAAATCGCCGAAAATAGAAACACAGCCCTAGAAAACTGCGGACATCGGTAGGAGAACGTGGAAGGGGAAACTCCCCAACGGCACGAACTTTGTCAGGATCAGGCTGGACGCCAGAAGCGTCAACCAAGTGACCAAGTACTCGTATTTGGCGGCGGCCGAAATGGCATTTTGCAGAATTGAGTTGTAGGCCGGCACGTCTAAAAACATCAAGGATAGCTGAGAGTCGGTGAAGGTGGCTCTCAAACGTCGGTGAAAAAACTACGACGTCATCAAGGTAGCAGAGGCATGTGGTCCACTCGGCAGGTGTCAGGACTTTACGGAGACGGCTCCGAAGATCTGATCGCATAACCGACACCTGAGCGCCAGTATCGATGAGGGCTTGAACGGGTACATCATCAACAAAAATTTCAACAAGGTTCGGTCGAGCAGCAGGGGTCAGCAGAGGTTTTGCAGTCCGAGTCGTCAACGCAGCCTCACCTCCGGGGGCTGCATTGCTTAGTTTCCCGAGAAGCGGCCCGCGTAGGACGGGGACGAGGGACGTCGAGGTGTAGGCGAGCGGGACTGACGGCGTTGCGGCGAGGGCGAGCGGCTAGTGGTGTTTCCCCGAGAGGGAAGGCCGGCATGGTATGGTTCAGAAAGGGGCGACAGAGACCGAGGGTCTCGGTCGAAGCGGCGATCAGCGTATGGTCGAGGCGAGGAGTACCAGCGGCTGCTACGGCAGTGGCGCGAGATGTGACCGACCCGGGAGCAAGCAAAGCAAATCGGCCTGTCATCCGGTGTTCGCCACTCAGATGGGTTCCGATATCGACTCGGGAACGACTGGCGAGGTGCAGCAGAGGCAATGACAGGAGTGGTAGGGGTAGGACGTGGGCGGACGGCAGAGTGGATGTCCATGTTGGCAATTTCTTGGCGGACAACAGCTTGAATGAGCAAGATGGTCATGTTGTCGTGCGTATGGGGATAGTGAGAACTTGGAGCCATAGCCTCAAGTTCGCGGCGGATGACCTGTGTCAAGCTTGGCGTGGAAGGCGGATGTGATGCCGGAGGGTCGTTGCAGGAGGAAGTGGCAGCCGTATTGGGAAGTCGGTCGAAGCGTTGTACGATGCGTTTGCTCTTCGCTTGCTCAAAATTCCGGCATTCCTTTATGATGGATTCAACCGTTGAGCAGTTCCTGCAAAGCAGGAGGTTGAACGCATCATCTGCGATGCCCTTCAAGATGTGTCCAACCCTATCGGCCTCTAGCATGTCCGCGTCCGCTTTACGGCAGAGAGCCAGAACGTCTTGAATATACGCGACGTACGATTCGGTTGGTGTCTGGACACGAGACGCTAGCTCTTGCTTGGCCTCCATTTGACGTCCCACAGGCCTTCCGAAAAGATCGCGTAGCTTTTCCTTGCAGGAGTCCCAGCTTGTAATTTCGGTTTCATGCGTCTCGAACCATACCTTCGCGGTTCCTCCCAAGTAAAAGATCAGGTTGGAGAGCAAATTTGTGGCATTCCACTTGTGCTTACCGACGCGCTCATACGACGTCAGCCAGTCTTCGACGTCGACCTTGCCAGTGCCAGTGAAGATTCCCGGGTGACGTAGCTGGGTTAGTACCACTTCCGCCGGTGTCTGAGCGGCGGAGGCAGCGTCAGCGTCGGAGGCAGCGTCAGTAGCCATAACAGCGGAACCGATGTGACGCCCGCTGCGAAGATCCAGGGCCGGCTTGTGGCGAGATTACCCAGCACCTCCACCAAAATGTTACGGGTAGAAAATATATGTATTTACAATATATGCAGAGGGTTGCAGCTCTGTGGCCAGGGTGACACCATCTACCGAGCTCCGAGACACTTCAGCCTCTTCTTCCCCAACCAACGTCATTTTGTCCACAGCAGTACAAACTCGTACGTGACAATATAAGCGTTTTAGTTTAGTACCGAACACTGGGTACTCAGATCAGCAGCAAGACGCGTAAATTTTCAGGGCGGCGGCTGTAATAATAAGCAACACAAATTTATGGCATGCATTCTAGAGACTTGTTCAAGTGTCAGACTCATTGCATGGAGATCTCCTGTCAAGAAATAAATATTTCGAAAGAATGCGCTTTGTCATTGACGCCTACCTTGCAGTCTACTTGTTTGTGGGCTGTAATACATAAAGTACCAATTACCAACTGAACATTCGTTAGTGTGATACGCGAGTCATGTGGTGACTGCCGTGTGCAGTATTCCTGCTGGTATTTTCATCCAAAAGCCAAACGTGCTGACGTTACTTGAGTGTCATGGCGCCGACTGTAGCTACAACTTTTCCAAATTCGTCTCGGGCGAATTCGCTTCTACAGTGATACTCAGTGTTGGATGGAATGCACAAAGAAAATGTACTCTGTGGTTTTATGCACCCAAATCTCGGTATGATTATGAGGCATGCCATAGTGAGGGACACTGGAATAATTTTTAACCACCTGTGAATAGTTAAAGTGCCGCTAATATGTGCAAATACAAAAAAAAAGATTTGTTGGACACGATAATTAGAACGCATCATGCTGCCCCTACACGCAGAAACGGATGAGGTCTGGCATTATCTTCAGACACTTGAAACACCGCTTTCTACTTACTGAGTGACGCTTGAGATTTAACACCTCGAAACAGCACCCAAGCTGTGAGGCACGCGGTAGCGGAGGTATCTCGAATATTGAGACAGCCTGGGGTACTTTATTCGCACTTCAATTTTGTGAGAAGCGTCTTGAGGGTCAAGTTGTTTTCTGATTACGCTACGGAATCGCTGTAGGGACAACTGTCAATGGTGTACACTAGTTCGGGGTATTCTTTTTTCTTTACAGGGTCCCGTTTTAGCATTAGCGTTGTATTTCTGCAATGCAATTACTTTATTTTAAATGCTAAAATAATAAAACGGACTCTTTTGAACATCGATAATGCCAATAGCAGCTTGAAAAATAAAGTATTATTAGGCTTGGAATTCTTATTAAAACAGCAAGCAGTAGGAGTAAAATGCTCACATGAATTGTTTTTCTCATACCTACGAGAAATAAAAGCTGGCAGGCCAGACTGTCTTGCAGAATTAGGTGAGTGTAAACATCAGTCAAACAATTGGCATAATGAATTAAGCAGCTGAATTTCTGTGCACAGCGCCAGAACTACATGTACGCACACACACATTTCATGCACGCAAGCACGCACCTCATAACTGATACAAACGTATCTCGCTCTCCAGCCAATCCAAGCCCGAGTGATGGCCATTTTAGGCAAGGAAGTTGTGTCTGGGAGCACACCCTTTCTCCGGGCAATCAACCAATACATCTCGACACAATACCGGTACGTGTGTATAAAAAGACCTTACGGAAATCTCTAAGGCACGTACCGCGTCTAACATCAAACTACATGCGATTTGAGAACTTCGATACGGAAGTGTGAAAGTAAAGGCACGAACTCTTGCAGCCGATTTGGGTTTACCTTTCCAGAATACGCCGAAGGCAACCGAATATGCGATTCCGCGCGTAGAAATGCAAATAGAGTACATTTTGCTCACTCACGTTATAATCCATTTCCGCTTCCGGATGTGCTTTACTCTGCAGTTTCAAGTGCTCTTGCTCTATTATTTGCTGAAAAACCGTGGCTTTCTCTGAAAATAGAAGACATCGCGTACATATGAAACTGTTCGAAAAGACAAATGCACGCTTTGTGTTGTTTATTTGACAGAAATAGAAGCATACAAATAAATAAAGACAAATATATATATATATATATATATATATATATTATTACAGTCAATGTAGCCGCATGAGTAGCAGTGGAAGGAGTGTGAGCGGAGACGAGAAAGAGAACGCCATTGCCCGTCGGAGGCTCCTGTTTAATAAAGTCCGTTTTTCTCGCGTCGTAACAGTTTTGGAGGAGGTGCTGCGTACTTGCAGCAACGACGGACCTGGAGCCATCTATTTTTCGCCATAGTCGCCGCCTCGCCGGACTACCACCTTTGCCTGTTAACATGGCCAACGAAGGAGACGCTCGGGGACCGATGCCTGCCGCTGAGGGACCAATGCCTGCTGCTACGTGGCGCTACTACCGAGAACCTCGGGTTTTCGCCGGGAAAGCAGGTGAAGATGTAGAAGACTGGCTCAGGCATTACCAACAGGTAAGCAAGTCCAACGACTGGGACACTACTGACCTACTAACCAACGCTGTCTTCGCTCTCACTGACACTGCCCTGATGTGGTTTGAGAATCACGAAGAATTATTAACAACGTGTGAACGTTTCGTTCATGACCTAAAGAAATGCTTTGGTGACTCGGACGCAAAAAAGAAATGCGCAGAGCACACCCTGGCACAGAGAGCACAGCTACCAGGTGAGACTTGCACTGCCTACATCGAAGAGATTTTGAAATTGCTGCAAGCAAGCCAACGCAAGAACCTCCGAGGAAGACAAGGTGGGCACCTGCTCAAGGGCATAGCAGAGGATGTATACAATTTTATGATCGGCAAGGACAGTCTCGCTTCAGTGTCTGATGTCATGAAGCACTGCCGTGTAAGCACTGCCGTGTAACAAAGCTGTGTTACAATGTTTCCGAAATAACATTTTTTCGAGGCTTCAGTGAAATGCTACACTTTTCAGTTCCTGCCATAGCTTGGGTGAAAAATCTCTAAAACAATATTTCATACTAGGACTAGATGATCGAGCATCTTTCACAGGATCATTATGAGACACTAGCAGCATATC
Source organism: Dermacentor silvarum (assembly GCF_013339745.2). NCBI lineage: Eukaryota > Metazoa > Arthropoda > Arachnida > Ixodida > Ixodidae > Dermacentor > Dermacentor silvarum. Next base: position 141,286,216 of record NC_051162.1, read on the forward strand.
TCAACACAAAGATTTCATTATTCGTAGCAAACCTTGTCACCCACCACCCCGCTTTCACAGCAGCCATTTTACTTTTGTTGGTGTTGATTTGATGGTTACCCGTGTGTGTGGACTGCCTCGAATCAGTATGTTTCTTTTAGCTTACAAACTTCTCTTCAATCGATCCACCTGACGTGATGGAATTTACGTTGCAGTGTCACCTGCTAGCCATTATTTTAGCCTTTTTATTCTTTTGCTTTATGAAATGCAGATGAAGACGTTGGTTGTCTAATAAGTTCTTGCCTTTTTCGTGAACATAAGTCTATTCTATAAAAAACCCAATAACTCAGGGTTGAGCTGGCCGACATTGTCAGACCGTGCGGATATAGCGCTGTCATTTAGAACGTGATCATTTGGATACGAGCGACAGGTAAGTTCGAATCAATGAACTGATTTACATTATGGAATTACAACAGCAGAAAATGCACTAGATGGCCGTTGGCAACCATACGACTCACTCACCCATATATGATGATAATGCACTGTCGGGGAGAGAACCGAGTTCATATTTCGCCATATCATCAGTGATTGCATCGACGGGAGCGTAGAGCACCAACGAGATGTTGGGAGATTGACTTGTCGCCTCCGACAGTGTTAAGCAGAGCGGCTTCGCGAAATCCATACGGTTGAGTGTGCTGGTTCCGTTGAGCAGCTTTTCACATTCCGTAACCACGGATATTGTGTCTTTCAGGGGGAGGAGGTCTGGTCGTTTCTTCAAGGTCGACTTCGCGATCATAGGTTCATTTTCCATGGCAGCATAGGCGCCAATGGAAGACAGGGCGATGCCAGCGCCGCTCTCTAGCCTCCCAATCAAATTCATGAATCGGTTGTCTGGTTGATCTACACACAGAGAGAGAGTGACAAATTGTTCAATAAAAGCAAGTAAATGCTCGTGCTCAAAGTGCTTGCGCTGACGCACCTAGGATAATATTCTGCAGATCGAGAGATATAGGGCCGCCTAAATAAAACCTAATCAAATAATTAAATATCATTATACACATAGTCAAAATTGTGGCCAGATATCAAGATTGGCTAGAAAACTGTAGGGTGGTGATAAAGAGCCCAGGATTTCTGAAGCCTGTGCTGTTTGTCTTTATATAGCAACGGGACAGCCAAAACAAGCTGTAGATAGGTGAATTCGTTGCGAGTTTCATAAACAGAGTGAAAACACGGCTGTCAGTTTCCCTAAAAGTCGCTCAGCGCTCTAGCTCTTCTGCAAATATATTGTGTATAGTTCGCTACTCAATCGTGGTAAATCTATGTCATATTGATAAAGGTGTGCATGTGCTGCCTCCCCCCCCCCCCCCGAAGGATCCTCGCGAGATCCACCATAGCTAGGTCCACCACAGCTACTGATGAGAGGAGTGTCTCCAAGCAAGTCTGGGAAATTTCCAATAGCGCAAACCGGTGTGTATGCAAACAAACTAACTACCGAGAGAAAGCTGTGTATGTCTTTGCATTCGTTGTGTTGCTATTCGTTTGCGTTGTTCTTGCGTACAGAGTACTTCGTTTACTCCACTCTTGCCCCTCCCCACTCATCCCCCCCCCCCCTTTGCGGCCATGGCTTCTACCTACACCATCCTGTCTTGTAACTGCAATTCTGCAACATTCAACGGCGTGCGCTGTGTTTATGCCTGTGAGTGCCTCCACATGTACTACGTTCTAAAAACAGCTGGGAGCCGATTCGCAGCCTCGCTAACGTCCTCGCTAACGACGAAGCGTATACCGTACGAAATCTGCGACAACGACTCCACCTGTTGAAAGAAACCCAGATGGAGGCGAAGCGCGCCCAAATCTCCGGCAACCTTTTCGTCACCAGCTCTGAGCTAAATATTATCGCTCTGCGTCTAGACACCGACAGACCCACGCGTCACATACATTAAGGACACGTTGGCCCCGTTAGTTGACAAAACAAAACAAAAACAATTCCGATGCCAACGAGATGAAACGCATCGCTGAAAGGCACGCTTTATTTTCAAACCTATTTATTGCAATGCGTCAACTGTTGCGTTCCAACCCTGTAACCATAGAATTTCGTAGGTTTGAGCAAACGAAAAACCGTTTAATCTTGTGCAAGTTTGACCTCGTATTGCTGTGGTGTCATCAGGTGAGCATACCCTATGGCTAGGGTCCACTTGCGACAGCGTCATAAGCATTATTAGACAAACGTTTGACTCTTTATATCTGCCTATACTTAAACATCGTTTCCGTTAACGCCAACCAAAACAGCGGCGACTGCGATGCCACTGATTCATGCACTCGGGAAAACCTTTGGCAAACTTTTTTGTTGGTCCACAGAGGGGGAAACGCTATACTAAAACAATTTTAATTTATAACACTTCATTCCCACTGTACTCTATAATATGTAACGAATGTATTCAGAAAGGCCTAAAATGCAACAAGCTCGCCTTCGTCAATCTTCCTGAACTCTGGTGCCTTTTCGTGATTGTTCTGGCTGGACATCTCGCGATGAGGAGGCAATCTGTTCCACATAAGGCTCACTGGTACTGCCTATCCATGCGAAGTCACGCGACCAAGTTGGTCGCAAGCCAACCGGTTGCAAATCGTCGGTTTGGCCAAAAAGAATAATTTGAGCCTGGCGCTCACTTCTACAACATTTAGTGACTCATTTGCAGTCACAATATTTCTAAACTAATCAGTGCCGCATGAGCAGGATCTGTACACACGCTGACGAATATTTCACGTCGTAATCACTATGCGAGCAAGCGCGAACGGCATCAATTGAAAACAATTTCGGTGTTGTGACAGGCTGGTTGCTATGCAGCCATGCCCCTCTGTACATGGCCGCTCCTTGGTAGGCAGTGGCTGTCAGTGGCGCACCTCTACTAATAGAGGGTGTAAATGTGCCTTACAGCGGCCATAATCCATAAACGCATTTGCCATGCATGCCTGCAATTGAACCAATTTTTTTCTTCAATCGCGCAAGAACTGTTCCTCTAGCCTACCTGTTTCGGCGTTCTGTCCCTGTAGGTTTGACAATTTCCTGACTTGCATCTTATCCGATGTACCCCGCTACGCTCTGTGCCAATGATGCGAGCGGTAAACCCGAAAGCAAACATCGATTGTCGTTAATCACATAAACATCAATGTGCTTGGCAACAACACGAAAATTTGTCTCGGTTTTTGCTCCCTAGACGTTGTTTTCAAACCCTTTACGGAAGCTCTAATTCTCTTTTTTTCTCCCTCTTTTAGTCGTTCAAAATCGTTATGTCGCATAGTCTATATTTCACTTGCACCTCGCATATTGTACGCATATTGCTATTTCTAATTATCTTATACATTAATCACGTGTTCTTTGATATGTGTCATTCATATGTTTGCATAACCGTGTGAATTACTACATAGTTATTTACTCATACGCATTATATATTTAATTTGCTTGTATTTGACTTGATCTTCCATTATTGTAAGCACTTTTCTTGCATTTGATTACTTGCTTCATTAACTCCGTGTATTCTGATGTCTGTCGCTGCTATGTTGCCATAATGTATTAATTACTATATTGCTAAATTACTAATAGTAGGTCCCCCTGACAGTTCTTGTAACTACGGTACCTCTTTCTGTACTAAGGATGTATAATGATGAAATAAGCTTCGATCCGGTGAACAAATGATAAAACTATTGGAGGTAAAGCAGCCCCTATCTCTCTCAGCTGAAGTTCTCCATTAAGCTACCCATAAAAATAAGCTGCTCGAAGCCCAGGGTTCTGCCCCTTGACTTATGAATTAGGTGGTCCGACCTGGAGTCTACGTGAAGCTTAGCATTAGTAGGAGAGAGAAAAGATAACTTATTTCAGAAAAGGCGAGGAGGCCTTTAGGCTGATATCTCTCTATAAAGAGAAAGGGAACAGAAAGAAAAGAGGGTATGGGGAGTAAGGATTAGGAAAGGTAGTTGGATCCGACTATAGACAAGTTCTTGTCAGAATGGCCAACTAAGAGCCCTAAATCTTAGCCAGCGTTAGTTCAACATTCTGAGATAACCTTGATGGCTTGCTTCATTCATATCGTGACCTGAAAAAGGCATATTGTGTCCTGAAAACAGAAAATGCTTCTTATTGGTCCACTGTGAATTGGCGCTAACGAGTAAGATTTCTGAAGAGGGGCCCTGGGACCGTGTCTACAAAAAGTTTTGTCCGCGCAGTTTTGACTTGCCCTAAGCTAGTTCCAATTTTCTCTACCATTTTCCCCTGACAGGATCACCACGAAGAGGGCAAGTCTACTCCTTTCCAAGCAATAAAGTATTTGCAACAGCCTGGATATCAGCTGGATGTCAGCTGGATATCAGCTTTGACTTGAAAATAACGTTGCGGCAGCATGTCAGAAGCGTTTATACATTTCAATTGCACCTACTTTATTTGTGCTATTAAAAACGACCACTCGTAAGAAGCACTGCTTATTTCAACCGTTACGTGTAGGCCTCTTACTAACGAAGAAATAATTGGCGGTCCCATATATCGAAGGTTTATGCGTGCATTACGTGCAAGTCTTCCCCACGACGCGGTGAGTTGAAAACCCTAAAAATGGTGCTGGTACTTCGAATATTATACCAAAGTAGGGTATTCTTATACAAATTAGATAGCATAGTTGAGCAACAAGTGCAGCTAATGCACAGCTGGAAAGTTCCAAAAAATGTGGCCAGCCTGTTGGTTTTCCCATGCTGTTCCGAGGTGAAACAAACAGTATTATCCCGATTCAGGTCTGGTACGAGCAAAAATAGTGGTTCTTTCCCGGTTTGTTGTTTTCGGTGTTCCATTTCTACTCACTGATGGCGCGAGCTATCTACTGTAACCTTTCTGATCGTCTTTGACCATTGCATCACACAACAGATACCTAGTACTAATTTCCTGTGGTCACACTACACGCCTACTGACAGCTTAATCGGCAGCGTTCGACTAGATGGGCTACTTGCATACGATTGATGTGCCAAGCCTCCTGATGGCCTGAGCTTTACAGAATTCTTTCGAGTACCTCCTAAAGCTGTGGCTTTTGCGAGGTTGTCTATAACGACTCCGATCGCAGCTGCATACTATGTCTCAGATTACTGACGTTTTGCCACGGCCTGATCATGCTCTGCACCGCCCCTTAGTAAACTAATGTGGGCAACCTCTCCTGCTTCAAGATTCGCTGCATGTCCTCCATGGAGGGATGCCAATGGCGAAAGTCAGTGCTTTTCTAGAGCATTTATTTGATACTTTTTCCGTGGGCGATTTTTTCAGCCTCAAACTACAACAGTATCTTCCAATTGTGGCTGAGCTCGAGCCTAATTGTTGAATTGTAGCGATAGCAAAAACATGCTGATTAACCTCTGCCATTGTGTAGGCTCATACGCCGATTTTTATTTTCAGCAGATAAACCAGAGGACGAACATCGATTGTCCTTCATCGCATAAACACCAAATTGCTTGGCAACAACATGAAAATTGCTTGCCGTGCTGCTTTAAATACCCTTGAAAATTTTGGCCGATTCGTGGTGAACAATTTGTCCGCTGTGCTGCGTAGGTTGTCCACGAGATGCCTCCCAGCTTCCAGAAGTTCTATGCCAGCCAAACGGACCGATGTTTGAATGAGCGTCTGTGGGAGCATTTAAATAACCTAAATGAATCTGTTGGTAGGCATCTTAGCGCGCAGTGCAATGCCTGTGCATATGTGCCGTACATCTCGCGCGTTGCCATTCCGGGCAGAAGCAGCAATAAAACAGCGCCGTGAACTCTTGGAGGCATACTTTATGAGAAAGAAAGTAATCACGTGCGTCAGTGACACTTCGATACCTGTTTGAGGCGAAACTGTAGCAACGTAGATAGCCATCACTGTCCCGTTATCTGTCTTGAGTTGCCACATAACCAAAAATGCGCTATCTGTGCTGGTTGCAGCAATAAATCACTTGGTAGCTAGCGCTTTGTGCGTGTGTGTGTGTGTCCTTTTTGCATGTGTCATCTAGAGCCAATAAACAATGTTCAGAGAACACCATCAACCTGTCCGAGGAAAAGTTATACTAGCATTAATTTTTTTACTTGAAAAGACTTAAGGGGGTGCGCCATTCGTGGACTTCTGAGTTTAAGCCATGAAGAAAAAAGGCGGGAACTGGGCAACAGCCAGCTTTAGCCTCGGCAAGGCCGGTCTCCTCTGAGGCCTCCCTTCTTTCCTTTAGAACCAGCTGCGCGTTCGCTGTTGGCATATAGGCCATTCATGGCCATTCGACCATTTCAAGTCATTCTTTGCTTTCTGGTAGTTCTTATCAACCCCAAAGTCACGATCTGCTCTCGCCACTCTTACTCAGCTCTTATTTCCTCCATACCTTCAGTGATCTAGGTGGTGACAACTGCTCGCGTATCACGTGGTGTCGGCTTATTTCCGATAAAACTTTTGTTGCTATTTGCATACGTAGCCTTTAAATACGTGATGCTTTTTCTACCATGTTGCGAGCCTTGGTGAACTTGAATGATTGACTACTGCGTAAACAAAGGAGACTGAACACAAACGAACAACGACACTGCTCAAGAGGTGCGATAGACGTAAATACTACCAATAAACACATCACCCTAACCCAGAAGGCATACCCCTTCTGTTAAGTTCAGTCTCATCTGCATGCGCCGCAAGCAAACAAGATCACAGCGAATGTTTTTTTTTTTTTGATACTTCATGCTTTTATTAGAGCCAACGCTAACAGTTAGGTGCTCGTGGCTGGTATTGCCTGTTTCTTGGACGTGGCTTTACTAAAGCAGAACAAGAACGTTTATGCCACTTACCATCTTCTTGCGTCGTGTTCAATCGGCTGGCAATCTCACCGGCTACTGCAATCATGAGCTCATCGTTGTAGTCACTCTGTGGTGCATACACAATGTGCGTCACTTGAGTCGGGACCAAAGCCAAACGTGCGTCGGCCTCATCACTTTCTTTGCTGAGTGGATTAGGCGGTTTCCGTAAAAACACCAAGAAGTAAAAGAGGCAACCCACTACTACAATCTCGATCAACGTGGCAATGTAGTGGCGACGTATACTCTGCAGGTAAAGGGTGCGCCACAGGAATGTCACCACGTTGCGCGGCATCGTGCAGCGTCGGTTCCAGGGAGACGACTGTGTTCTCGCCCCGCCGAAGAATATGCTCTACCAGGTATCAGGCTGGAATGCCTAAAAAGAAATAGAAGTGTGGTTCTATGGTCACGACGATATATACACACGTCGTCACGCCAAATGCAGTTGAACGTTTTTTTTTAATGCTGATTGATACTATTGCAAGGCGTGTGCCCTACTTGCACACTACGCAATGAGCGTATTCTGCCCCGTTGGATCTGAGAACAGATGTTTGCCAGACAACGCGTTTGATCTCCGGAATGTTTAAACTGGATGTCATTTTAGCCTAAGAGAGGAATTTTCGTGGGAAATGCGTGACGAAGTGGCCCAGAAACTTGTGAGGTGACTGAGTGACAATGGGCTCTTGAGTGAACGGCATCGCGGACGGAGCACTTCGTTCTGTCAATTGACCTAGCTCAGCCCTGCCTACTCTAAGAGCGCGTGTGCGAGCAACATGTGGCGGAGGGGATTGTCTATGACGTAACGCAGTCCGCCCACCTACCCAATATGCTCCACGAGGCGGCGGTCGTGAAGGAGAGATTTCTTAGTGTGGTCGTTCTACCGGCTTGATCGGCGTTCTACCGGCGTGACCTTAGTGTGATCGTTCTGCCGGCGTGACTATATGACCCAGAGGCGAACAGTCGGAAATATTACTGCGGCTTGGACGCTGCGGTCGTACGTAGAGGAAGGGACTTTTTGTTTAAAATGTTAGCTTCCCTTTATTCGTTTCCGTTAACGCAGTGCGCGTTCGGCTCTACCGACTCGACACTGTGCACTAGCGATAAGTCATGAACGCGAAGAGGTATGACCAGCTGCAAATAGTTCCAAACATCACTCCTGATCACAGTTGGTGACGCTTCTTCAGCTAGTTTGCTTTTTGCTATTCTGCGTAAAAACATTCGTTCCGTTCTATAAAAGTAAAATAGAGGATCCAAGTACATCGCGACAAGGCCACTGCCGCGAAGATCAATCACGGTTGCAGTTGTTCGCGCTTCTTCACGTTGTTTGCTTTTTGCATGTTTAGGCAGAAAAACATTCGTTCTTCTCTATAAAGATCAAATACTGGATGTAAATACATCGCGACATGGACAGTGTCACGATGTCTTCTCGCTAGCTGTTCGTATACTTACAGTTACAGGATTGGCGTGTCGCATATTTTCGAATGTCACCGTTATCAGCAATTTTCAACGCTTACAACACAGTAGAGGCTATGGTAACCAATGGATCACGATAGTGAAACCGGTGAAAGTTTTTTGAGCAGAACTTGTTAGTCTAACCACGTTCACACCTTATGAGCTATAACTACGGGAAATGCGATCTTTGTCAAGCCGCGATACAGTGGTTTTTTTTTCCCATCTCCTCAGTCACGTGATTTATTGCATGTCTGGAACAATAAAAGACTACTACTACTACTACTACTACTACTTCTACAACTACTACTACAACTACTGATACTACTACAACTACTTCTACTACTTGCTGGAACTAGCAGAAACCTACTGCTCCTTGCAGAATAGGTCGATAAGGTAATCTAAATTATCAGGTACCTTCACTAAACCTATTTTATGGATAACTGAGCCGCCAATATTGATTTACAACCTCAATTCTAGACCAAAACTAAAGTGGTGTCATCTGCGTATACTGCTGATTTTTGTCTAAGGACATCACAATATGCATTATATATCGGTGTGTTCACGCAGGAAACTGCGGAAGCCCCGTCGTACTCGGTCTTGGCGAGGGTATCGTCTGGGCATGCCGTAGAAGAAAATACTACTACTTCCTTCTATTCTATTTCTACTGGATCAGAGCATAGGACACTTCTACAAGTTCTACTGCGCTCATTTTTACCACTCCTCCACGGCCAGTTGTAATATACAGCAGTAATAGTGGCATGCGTATTGTTGTAGTATTTGTACCTCAATATAGGAGGCACTGGCTGTCAGATACAATCCACGACATTAATAGAGCAATAATTAAAACAAGACATACAAGTGGCGTCATCCCGCAGGGAAGAATAATGGGTATGGGCTGAGCTTTCTGCTGAAGAATCATGAAGAATCCAACAACTACTTGAAGGTATTGCGACCACCTTCAGAATAACAGTGCGCCTGACCATCCGCAGTGGACTGCTAGACAAGTGTATTATAGAGAGTTTTGAGTTGTTCCTATAAAATAACAGGCAACTCCACTGTGTTTCTTAATATTGTTGGTAGTGTTGTCATCTAGTATACAAATACAAGTAAATAACGAGTCATGAGGAGATAATTACCTTACAGATAATTACCTAATTAATGGGGAAAAAAGACTGGAGAACCAGTCTTTTTTCCCCATTAAATATGGGCAACCACTGCTGAGGTAAAACGTTCTTTATGAAAGATAACAATGTACTATGATAATAAAACAACCAAGTAAAGCAACACTGTCTTGAGAATTTCTATAACACTTGCAATTCACAGCCCCATTATTTTCTGCTCATGTATATGCGGAGGTGTTTATCTATGCAACAAATGTCCTTCGAAAATCACAATTTACCTTATCATGGACATTGCAGTGATGCCTGTGGCGAGCACAATTCACAAAACAAAGTGGCCTCACCAGGCCACATTGCAAATTTTGGATATTACTGGAACTTGTAAGACACCACTTAGGAGGCGTTTTAGCAAAATCTTATTTCGATTTGGTTTACTTTCAGAGGAGATAATATAATGAATTGTCGCGTTACTTTACTGCTGCCGGCGAGCGCGACTGCCAAGGGAGACCTTCCTTGCCTTTGCTTATAGCAGAATGCTCCCTAGCAGGTACCGAAATTCTTTCATCTAGCTGCCATCCTCTCCTAATCCATGCGCCCGCCCGCCTTTGACCGTGCGGGATTAGATTAGTGCGGTCACGTGTCATTTACACGGAACCGCATCGATCACTGATGCCCAAAAGGCCCCTAAGTTTTTCGCTTCACGTGACATGGTTTACGCCGGCATACGCTGAACAAAGTCTTGCCCAAAGGGGTAAACTTGAAAAACAAGTGCTGATTATAAATCTAGTATAACAAAATTAAAATATGCTTTTCTTGCACGCCTGTTGGGAGGCTTGGAGCCTTGTGAAGACAAGGCGCCAGTGGAATTCAATGTAGGAAGATGATTACATGAGGAGGATAGCGGGAATGGGAAACGGCGCGAATTTTAAACTTATCTGTTTAGTAGCGTGTTCATACTAGAAGCGAGGGGCCCTTCACGATCAGGTGACAAGAACATCGCCGTTATTTTCCTACTGTTCGAATTTTTTTGTTTTTTTGTTTTTTGGTTCGCGCGTTTCTCATTGAATGATTATCCGATTTCTCATACTACGGTCTGTGCCATTGTAGGCTGGGCTCACGAATAGAGAAATTTTGGCATGTTAGCTTTGCTCTCTCACTCGAAACGTGGCTCCCTGCAGGAGGGAATGCCTGCGGCATTCCGTCTGAAACTTCAAGTACGTTCGCGCCAGGCCACCGTTTAGTACATGGGAGAGACTTTTTTCCCTGCATGATTTATGCACCAAGCTATTGCAATGGCCAAGCCTGGTGAAGGCCGCTTTAGTGCTACCCCAAAGTAACTATTTAAATAAAGTTGATTTAAAGCTAATACCTCTCTTTGATATGTTTGTTGCAACAAAGCCAAATAAGGCGTTACTGTGCATAACCAACTGGGTATGTTCTATTCGGATATAAGCATCGGCATGTGCATATTCGAATCACAACAGATGGTGTAGATACTTCGGAGATGCCTCGCTACGAAAACAATAATTTATTCATTATTATCATCATTACGAGCCAATTTTTATGTCCACTGCAGGACGGAGGCCTCCCCATGCGATCTCCAAAAACCCCTGTCTTTCGCTAGCTGATTCCTACTTGCGCCTGCAAATTTGCTAGTTCCTGCATCCCACGTAGGTTTCTACCATCCTCGGATGAGGTTACCTTCCCTTGGAACCCATTCTGTAACTGTAATGGTCCACCGGTTATGTGCCCGGCCCATAACATGGACAGCCTAACCCAATTTTTTTTTCTCCTAATGTCAACTAGACTATCGGCTATCCCGGTTTGCTATCTCATACACACTGCTCTAAATTGTTAGGCACAACTAAACGTTGTGCCTAACAATGTTGTTCCATCTCTTCTAGCGCGGTCCGTGTTCTCCAGCTTCTTTGCTAACCTCAAGTTTCTGCCCCATATGTCAGCACCGGTAGAACGCAATCATTGTACACTGTCTTTTCAATGACACAGGCAAGCTCACAGTCAGAATTTGGTAATGCCTGTCGTATGTACGCAGCCCATTTATATTCTTCTGTAAATTTCACTCTCATGATCAGGGTTCCCTGTGAGTAATTGACCTGTGTAAACGTACTCCGATACTCCAGAGGCTGACTGGTGATCTTGAATTCTTGTTTTCTTGTAGGGTTATTGAATATCTTTGTCTTCCTGCATAGTAATATGCAACCCCGCTCATACACTTTCTCAGTTAAGATCCTAACTAATTTCTTGTAATTTATCTCCAGTATTGCTGCACAGGTCAATATCACTTGCAAACTGTATAATGCTGGGATATTTACCGGTGAACATTCCCAGGCTAATAGCTTGAATACTTCTAAACATGAAGCGAATAGCTTTGGAAGCTTGTGCTTCCTTGCCTGACCCACATATTGATAGGTAACTTTCTACTTTTCTTGTGGAGAACCAATATAGCTGTGGAATCTTCGTAGACCTTTTCCAAGATATTCACGTATGCCTCCTGTACAGCTTTATTACGTAATGCCTCTATGACAAGTGGTATCTCTTCTGAATCACTTGCCTTTTCATAACCTAAGAAACTATATAGAGTGGTTCATTGTACTGTACTGATTTCTCAACTAGTTGATTGATGACATGGAACTGATCCATTGTAGAACTCCCCTTCCTGAAGCCTCTTGTTCTCTTGTTTGATTGATGTCAAGTGTTGCCTTGATTCTATTGGAGGGAGTTATATTGGTGAATAGGTTATAAAGCACTGAATGAAAGCAAATGGGCCCATAATTCAATTATTTAACGACTCCTTTCTTACGGATTGGAATAGTGTTGGTATTTTTCGAGCTATCTGGTACACTTGAAGTCGTATACATAAGGCACCAAGGCAACCGACTGGTTGCCTTGGTACGTTGCGTCCTACTTTAGTTGCTGCTCCAAATATAAGCCTAGTTACGATTTCATTCATTACCATTATTCGTCTTCATCTTCCTGTTCTAAAGCTTCACATTTGTTTCCAAGCTCCAGCCTGCATTCGTCTGCTTTTTACCATTAGTGCGTCCAGGTTGGCCTGCTATTTCTTGACTAATTTCATTTTTTCACTCTTGAAATTAAAATAAATCTCAGACACCACTTACCTACGGTTACTGAACTTTACCCTACCTAACACTCGTACATCTTCCACTATGTTGGGATGGCCAGAGAATAAAATCTATTTAATTTTTCTCATTGCGCCATACAGCTTTTCAGGGTCTACTTTTTTTTGTACTGCGCATTCCAGAGAAGGTCTTCATTATTTGGAGCTATCTCCTTGCTGCGAATTCTACCAACATCTCTCCTCTAGTGTTCCTAGCATCAATGCCGTAGTTGCTAATTGCTTTTAACTCGCCTGCTTTGTCCTCACTCTTGCACTGAAGTCGTCCATGACTACAGTTTACTGTGTTTAAAGCTCTCTGATTGGTAATTCAACATCTTAATAAAAGTGCTCAATTGCCTCATAATCTTGACTGGAGGTTGGATAGCAGGCTTGTACTACATTTATGCTATACCTCCTATTGAGTTTTACTACGGCGACGGCAACCCTCTCATTATTGCTGCAGAATTCATCAATGTTTCCCGCTATGTCCTTAAGGATTGGAAATCCTACCTCGTATTCTTGTTTGTCTTGAATGCCTGTGTAATGGAGGACGTGGAGATTAGTCAGCACTTTATAGGCCTCTCAAGTTCTTCTAGCTTCACTAAGGCCAATAATATATCTGCCAACGTTTCATAATTCTCCAATAAGTCCTGCTAAGCTAGATTCACACGAAAGGGCTCACGTGTTAGACGTTGCCACGTTCAGTTTCCAATGGCGGCTTGTCCCGGTCTAGAGAGTCTTAGCACCCTCTACCGCGTCGAAGGTCTGACCGCCGCCTTGGTCAGGTGCTCCGCAGCGGCTGGTGACTGAGGGCCATGGATTAATTGCAGGAGTCATGAGGGAGGTAGTGACCGAATAATGCACCAGGGAGGCCTATTCCTTATCTGCTGAAGGATTGTCTTTGCTGAAGCTGGGTATTCCTGATAGGATTGCGTCTTGAGTAGTATATTGCCACTAGCTCTCGGCATTCTTGCTGGGGTCAGGCACCACCCCAAGCGTGAAAATCTAGTGGACTGGTGGAGGATTCGAACTTAAGACGTCAGCATTAGGAGCTCGGTAGACGCTCGGTTTCATGCTACCACTACTTCACATTCATTACATGTGTGAATGAATGCCTTGATGACTTTTAATATTAAGCACACACGCAGACGTATTGACTGCACTAGCACTGTTCGAAACTAGATATAGCCATCTAGGCACGCTCCACACATGGGCTAGAACGTTCTCTTGTATAGCGGTTTCAAAGTCCCAGAATCATAAAAGATACGTGTACCGGTCTCGCCTCGCGATGTGGAAAGTGTGGGTCCTTAGTTGATAAAATCAAAATCGTCCAACTTACGAAAGTTCACCGAAAACGAGGTGACGAAGCAGTCTGGTCGTTCGTTTTTTTCTTTTAGTTTTCCTCTGCGATTGACTGATACCCACTATGTGGGAGTGGCTAATAACCGCACCCAAAATATTTAGTATAATCTAAAAACAAACAGTAATGAGAAAATTTGCATAAATAAACCAAATGTAAATTGCGAAAAATTTTCTCAGCATATCGAAAAGTAGTCGCTCCCATTCAGCTATAAACGTCACGAATGCTGAACGCACATCTCTAAAAATCTCCTAGAGAAGAGGTTGTCAAAGCTAAGATATTGAGAGTGGCATTTTGCCACTTAATTCAACGAAATAGTTGTTATTTTTCCTTTATGCCGAGAAACGGAAGTTTGATATAGAGTGGGCACGGAGAATGTGCTGGGCGCATATCGCTGACTATGCGTCTCGTTCTTCTTGTACAGGCTTTGTTCCTGTGATCCGCCAGCTCCCTTAGTGCGGCTTCAGTCAAGCCGGTCACAACAGAGATAACATGCGATATCGACGGTGAAGCTGCGTGTTTCCTTCCAGCAACGGATGAGGCAGTGATTAGTAGACAAAGCTCTTAGTATCTGGCGATATTGAAGAGAATCTGGGTGGAACCTTTGAGGAAATCGTTTCGCCGATTTCCTTTGTGAGTGGCTCATACCCACTATGGGCGAACGGGCAAGAATTACTTGCTTGCTACCTCCTCATTTCATGGCGCTTACCCACAGCGGGGGAATAAGCAGGAAACCGGCGGGAGGGTGTAAAGAGGAAACGTATCAGAAAATGTCGCAGTTTCGCCCGAAACGCGAAGCATCAATTGCGATAGCAAATTAGTAGAAAGCTATACGGAGTAAGGATAGTGGTTTTATGAGCTGTAAGCATTCGAGCCATCCCACAATAAATACATTTTCTTGCGATAGCAATTATATGGACACTCCAAAGCAGAATTCTGCCGTCGGCGTCGCTGTCGCCATCACTGTGAGGTTCCGTATGACGTCAACGGCGATGAAATCGTCGCCGCGCTCCGGACGCTGTATGTGCGAGTAAAAGATGGCGCGAGGGACGCACGCTTTCACGGGGAGCGAACGCACGTCGGAGAGCAAACGCGCGTTCTGCCCCGTGCTCCCTGAAGGGCTGCAGAATTAAGCGTCTCTTTCGTCCTTTCCATATATAGAGAGCAAACGCAACTTTTTCCGTCGCGCGAAATGCTGTGGGGGGACGGGAGGGAGGGAGGGAGGGGAGGCGACGTTTAGATAAAACTACTATCCTTACTCCGTATAGCTCTCTACTAATTTGTTATCTCAATTGGGGCTTCGTCTTTCGGGTGAAACTGCGACAATATTTTTTATCATCATCATCATCATCAGCTGTATAAACTTGGACATGCAGCAGCACCAGCCACGCGCAGAACTGTTGGCGACGCCGTCGGTGTTTTGCCCGCGTTCGCACCGAACGCACAAGGCGTTGGTGACTGTTGCCGGTGCCTCTGGGGGCGGCTTGGACGTTTTCGACGAGATCAGAATGGGACGCTCGTCGAGCAGCGTCGGAAATCTTACCCACCTTATCGCCTCGCAACGTTTTATTGCGATAGCAATTATATGGACACTCAAAAGCAGATTTCTGCCGTCGGCGTCGCCGTCGCCGTCGCCGTCGCCGTGAGGTTCCGTATGACGTCATTTGGAGAAGAAATCGTCGCCGCGCGCCGAACGCTGTATGTGCGAGTGAAAGGGCGCGAGGGGCGCGTCTTTCACGGGGAGTGAACGCACGGCGGAGAACAAACGCGCGTTCCGCGCCGTGCTCGCTTAAGGGCTGCAGAAGTAGGCGTCTCTTTTCTCCTTTACAATCACCATATATGTAGAGCAAACGCACCTTCTTCCGACGCGCGAGAAGCCATGGGGGAGGGGGAGGGAAGGGAGGCGACGTTTAGCTGCGGCACCAAGTGCCTATTTATATCACAGGCTCCGGCAACAGTCACCAACGCCGCACGCATTTTGAGCGAACGCGGGCAAAACGCCGATGGCGTCGACAACAGTTCTGCGTGTTGCCGATGCTGCTGCATGTCCAAGTTTATACAGCTGATAAAGCTAATATCATTACTCCGTATAGCTCTCTACAAGTTTGCTATCGCAATTGATGCTTCGCCTTTCAGGTGAAACTGCGACCACTTTTTTATATAAATACGCATTTGGTACCGCAGCTAAACGTCGCCTCCCCTTACTCACTCCCGTCCCCCCACGGACTTTCGCGCGATAGAAGAAGTCGCGTTTCCTCTGTATATATGGTGATCTTAAAGGAGGACAGAGACGTTTAATTCTGCAGCCCTTCAGGGAGCATGGCGCAGAACGCGCGTTTGCGTTCCGACGTGGGTTCGCTCCCCGTGAAAGCGCGCGTCCCTCGCGCCCTTTCACTCGCTCATACAGCGTCCGGAGCGCGGCGGCGATTTCATCGCCATTGACGTCATACGGAACCTCACGGCGAGGGCGACGATGACGCCAACGGCAGAAATCCGCTTTGGAGTGTCCATATAATTGCTGTCGCAATAAAAAACTGTCAGCCATTCCATTGGGGTGGAGATGGAAGACGCCCGAAGCTGATGTGATGAAGATATGATGATGTAATTGGCTATTTGAACTATGAAAGAATAAGAAATGTATATGATCTGGTGCTTTTCATTTATTTAGTGACCACAGGGACCATGGCCTTATGGTCGGTACGATACACCGCCATAGCGTGTTTGTAAGGTTGGCGCGTTCTTCATAAACACGTCACCAACGCCGCGCGCATTGGGCGTGAACGCGGGCAAAACGCCGCCGCCGTCGACAACAGTTCTGCGCGTTGTTTGTGGGTCCGCACACAACCGCTATCAAAACGCTGGCGTGAGCAAGCGCGCCAGCCGTAGTGAGCGAAGGTTCATGCAGTCTATCGTTTCAACGGAAACTGAGCGGCGAAAACACAGCGCATACAAACGTAGGAGCCATGTTGCAGATCGATTTCCATATAGGGTGCACGACGGCCCGGCACCGCACAAAGTACAGTGTTGCTCGCTGAGCAGAAGCCGCAACCCCTCCCGCCAGCGCTGCCTTCCCGCTGTCCTCCTTTCACGTGGGAGATAGAGGCGCCAGTTGCCCTTGCGCCCGGTCGCAAGATACGCATTTGGTGCAGCAGATAAACGTCGCCTCCCCTCCCTCCCTCCCTCCCGTCCCCCCACGACATTTCGCGCGACGAAAGAAGTCGCGTTTGCTCTCCTCCGTGCGTTCGCTCCCCTTGAAAGCGCACATGCCGCGCGCGCTTTCACTCGCACTTACAGCATACCGCCAATGAGAGTTTTTATTTCTACATCTGGACGCGACCATTGAAGAGTGAGCCCTTAACAGCTTCGCTGTAAAAAAGAAAGAATAGAACGCCATGCCTGCGTGAGACATGCCAGACAGTGACCACGTATGCTGCACGAGGAGCCACTTTGTTGCTCTTTGTAAGGTATTTGAGGATGTTGACTGCAAGTAGTGATCATGGATGTGGTGTAATATGCTTACACTTGTGATTCAGGTATGATGTTTGTGGCATGCACTCAGGCGACACACACTGGGTAGCTTGCCTATGCCGCCGGAGGGCATAAAACGTGGTAACTGGCCTGCGCTGCACAGAGGTGTCGCCCTATAGTGACGAACAGGACCCAGGTGGTCGCCTATCTCTACAGATGAAAGTTGCTTGTTGGTGTGGAGGTGAGGGAGGGTGCTCAGAAGAAACGAATGAGTATTTACATATTTGCAACTCCAACTGGTTCCATATATTCGGGATCTCACTTAATTTTGAAGCACCATACATGCCCGATATTCATCATCATCATCATAGCGTGTATTGCAGCGAAGCTTTTAAGGGCTCACTCTTCCATGGTCACGTCAGGATGTAGAAACAATTCTCCCAGTTTCGCCCGAAATGTGAAGCATCAGTTGTGATAGCAAATTAGTAGAGAGCTATACGGAGTAGAGATAGTAGTTTTATCGGCTGCATAAACTTGGACACATTCGCTTACTAACTGAATTAACAAGCCTGGTGTCAGTGCGCATAAGCCAACATGGATAGATCCCACTCGATGACCGCAGACAACCACTGTCAAAACGCTGGCGTGTGCGCGGCCGCCGCAGCGAGCGAAGGTTCGTGCGGTCTATTGTTTCAAGGGAAACTGAGCGGCGAAAGCACAGCGCATCCAAAGGTCAGAGCCGTGTGGAGATAGCTTTCAAGATACGGTGCGCGTGAGAACCCGCACTGACGCAATGTACAAGTGCGCAGTTGTTGGCAGAGTAGAAGCTGCCTCCCTCTCCCTCCCGCGATGCCCTCCCTCTTTCCTCCTTTCGCGTGGGAGATTGAGTCGCCACTTCCCCTTGCGCCCGATTGCAAGATATGCATTTGGTGCTGCAGCACAGCGTCGCCCCCCCCCTCCCCCCCTCCCACGACGGAAGTGGCGTTTGCTCTCCGCCGTGCATTCGCTCTCCGTGAAAGCGCGCGTCCCCCGCGTGCTTTCACTCGCACATACGGCGCGCGGTGACAATTTTATCGGCCTTGGAGCGACGTAAACCCCACGCGCCTGCGGCGCCTTAGATGATGCTGCTGCTGCTTCCGCTCCTGTGACCTCTTTCCCTTCTTTTATCTTTCAGTCCCCATCCCCATGTGCGGCGCGGTTGAGGTGTCCTCTACTGGGAGACAGTTATCGCGCTGCACTTTAACCCAAGCTTTCACCCTTTCCAACTATAATCTCTCTCTATCGGCCTTGGAATTTATACGGAACCTTACGGCGGTGACACCGATGGCAGAAATCTCTGCTTGAAGTGTTCATATAATTGATCGCAATAAAACTCTAATTGGCCGTATGCTGTATGGTAAACAGTACGGGAGCGGCTTGTGTTTTTACACGTAGGATTCAATTATTTATCCACAGAGCAATTTCGACATTACAGTGTGGAAAAGCAAGACGTGAAATTGTTAAAGGTTCCAGTCCTTGCGACCACTCTGTCTTTCGCTTGCGTACCACTGCTACCAGAACAATGTACTGCATTTCTTTCCATCCACATATATTCGTAATGTGTTTCGTTTGACCTTTCTTGCAGCTTACATTTCTCTCGAAAACGTTTTTTTTTTCGAAACAGTGAGTCATTTGTTTTCCTATTTGCGTTGCTTTCGGTGGGTTGTCAGTAGCTTTTGGTACGTCTTGAGTGATCAGCCTATGGTCCTGTTGTGTACTGTTGTGTACTGTGCCAATCGGAGCAGTGTGACGTACATTGTCAGGAGGTTATATGTCGAAAATTGAAATAACGTTAACTACGTGTCGGTTTGAGGAAAGAATAGTTTCTTTAAATGTGGTGCGGTGTTGTGTTTTGGAGATCGGTACATTTATTTGTCAGCTTTATCGATGGATAGATAAACTGCAGACAATGTTTCAGATTTATTTATTGCATGTGTTTCAGTGCTCAAATGCACATTTTAGTATTGTACACTGGATAAATGTGGTCGACGTTGCATTTGTTTAACAGAAACTGAATGCAGCTCGTCCAGTTTTGCGAACGCTCTATGTCATGCCCAGTTGTACCCATTGGTACCCTTATCCACAATTCACAGTGCGGCTTGCACTCAGAGCTCTTCTTGCCAGTTGGAACTGTATCTAAAAAAAGGCAATAATTCCGAAGTTAAGTAATTTCCTCAAAAACAGGTAATCCTACCACCAATGCTTCTCCACGAGAATGCAATTTTTTACTAAACCTAGCTTTCACACGTAATACTTTATGGTCGTTGATCACCAATAAATATAGTTGATTAGTTATACAACTTGGCAAATAACTTAAGCCACTTTCTCGAAGATAATAAATACCGTACTTTGAAAGGGAGGTACTTATAGTCTAATCCAGTTTATAAATATTATTAGCTGTTTTGAAAAATAATACCATTAATAAGAATAATTATAAAAATTATTCAATCAATCAGTTGTTCATTTAACCGGCCCATGAACAACCAACCCTAAGGGCTGAGTCTTGCTGCACGAGCAAAATGTATTATATTAAAAAAAAGAAATATAATAAAGGAAAGACCCTGAAAAAATGTCAGTTATTATAAGCAACACTTTACAATAAACAAAAGCAAGGTGAATTCTCAAAAGAAAGACGAAGAAAACACGAACAGTGCGTGAAAGTGAAAAGAAATTATTCAATGCAGTCTTCGGATTATGTGCACAGCAGGAAACCGAGGTTCCAATACTCGCGCACAGATAATCTAGCGAAAAGATATTGTACAGATTAAAAATTGTATACAGGCAAAAGAAAAAAATGCATGCACAGAAAAGCCATTTGGGTATAATATCAGTACACAACAAAGGACATGGAAATTTGTTAAACAAGATATTATCTATCGACTAAGGTAAAGTAAACAACGAATGAACTGAAAGCTAGTGAGCAAGCACTGTGAAAGAAAACATTCGAAGTATCGCCTGAAAGGCAATGCATTTGTTGCGATAATAAACTAGTGGACAGATATGAGAAGTCAGGATATTTGTTTTATCGGCCATATAACCTTGTAAACAAAGACATAGTAACTAAATTAACAAGCATGGTATCACGCGCGCACAAGCAAACATGAATACATATCGCTCGATGACCGCGGAAACGCGAGGTCAAAACGCTCTAGTGAGTAAGCGCGGCGGCAGCAGCAAGCCGATTGAGCTTCGCCCCGCCGGTCGCATCAAGGCGAACTAATGCGAGAAAACACAGCGCAGGGGGGACTGTGCCCCCACCGCAAATCGCTCTCAAGATACAACCGCTCGGGTGGGCGCGCGCAGTGCAGAAAGCGGGCTGCCCCCTCCCTATCCTCGCCCCAGAACCTTGCGGCCAGGCACGCGCGCGTGGAGTAAACCCCCCCCCCCCCCTCTTCCTACCCTCCCTTCTGAGCCTAGCGCGCGAACAGAAGACCGTGCGCCTCCTTCCCGCTTCCCGCCCTTGCGTGCGTGAGATTGAACCACGATAGCTGACTCACCCTCGCACGCTTTCACTCGCAAGTAGACTTAATACGGAACCTTACGGCTATGGCAGCGCTGACGGCAGAATTGCGGCTCGAGTGTCCATATACTTGATATCGCGATAAAAAAAACTGTATTGCACCAGCTGTTTCAGTACCCAACTTTGTGTCCACGATACAGACTACCCGATAATGTTTTCTTTTTTTATTAACGTAGAAGTGGTAATGTAGCGCAGAAATTTGAAAGGCCTAACAAATCGGTTTCTTCACAAATTTTACTTACTGGGTTATAGAAGTAGCGACATTGGATTAAAGTCCAGCTTTTTCTCAGCCAGCGAGAAGTATGAAGTATTTGCCGCTAACACAATCGCAAAACGACCTGCATAACCGGCCCTTGCTGGTGGACAATGGGAACTATAACGTAAAACTATTCAGATCTTTCTCCATTCTATTTCCTATGTTAGCTCTGCATGATTGGTGAAACATTTTTGGAACGATGGCCACATCACCTGGCTGCTACCAAACGTCACGAAATACGCAAAAAAACACATCTTAATTTGATGTGTGGGCACAGATTTGGGCACGATTAGGTAGAACAAAAGAAAAATAATTACTTCAGATTCTACGCCTTCGCCCCCATTAGCCTTCCGCATTTAACGAAAATGTTTTCGGGACACGCCCATTTTCCCTTTCTGCCACGTGACGTCATACAACCCAGAAGCGCACCAGGTCAAAGTGACATTTGCGCACTAAAGAGGGTGAATAAAAGTGATTTTTGTTATGAACAGCGTGGACTGCCCCGTTCTGTTAGGAATGGAAGTCCGCTGTCCGCTGATCTCTCCGGGGCTTTGTACTCAGAGCTGCCGATGAGAATTCACTGTTTTCTATTAATAAAATTATTTCAAGATTTCCGACACGTATATGATACCTCTCTGACAAACTTTCGTGGTTGAGTATCCGTTTTGGCGGGGTTTTAACGCCCCTGTGCACGCGGCCTTAAATTGTTAACTAGCCACCGCCAGCCAAGCAAGGGGAGGCGGACCCATCGCAGACGCCGCCACCTTAATACTTTCTCTGCGCTACTTCGGGCACATCGAAATCCTCCGCTCTCCTGCGGGCTCCTCGCGGTTCGTCAAGTTCAGGAGAAACCTGTCGGGGTAGGCAAGGCTATTTGCTTTGATACCAGTTAGCGCTGATGCTTGTGGTAGCAGTTCCATTTTTGACATCCGACGTTCGGAATAAAATCATAATAGGAACAACGTTACGGCACAGCACCCAATATTAAATTTAAAAAATGCCTGCATCTAAAATACAATTTAAAAAAACAATCTAATCGTTACGGACTGCCAGAGAAATACCAAAGTTTATTTGGTCCAGTGTTTCACATGTTAACGTCCTCTGGTTTGCAAGCATAAGGAGAGAATTGCCACGGAGAAGTTCACATGAAGCGACCATTGATCAACTAGAGTAATCCTTGTGTCTTAGACTTGCAAACTGGTTACACAAAAGTATTCTTTTATTATTACCTAAATTCTACCAGGCCAACAACACACAGTGCAAATGGAGACCACATTTCGAACTTACCAACTTTCCTTGAGGACTCAGACATAACTCTTACAACCGCACAATGTTCATCACAGTAACAAAATGTCCAATCGGGGGGCTTGAGATTATATCCAAAGGCCTCTATATGGAAGAATTTCATGCAGAGTGAAATGAATTAGCATACTTGAACACAAATTTCCTTAAGGCAAGCCAATGACGGATAAACTAAAGTTCTCACAAAGAGAGAATGACATATGAACTTCCTTTGTAATTTGAGTAGATTCACCTTCTACAACAACTATGGTAACGTGAAGGTCTGAGCAGCAGCGCCAACGCACACATATGCTTCGTGCACAGGCATACCGTCAGGAAAGGACCACGCGGGCATAGAGGATTTGATATATTTAAATTGAAGACAGTCGCAGTTTCGCAAGAAAGGCGAAGCGTCGATTGCGACAGCAAATTAGTGGACAGGCATACGAAGTAATGATAGTAGTTTTATCGGCTGCATAAACTTCTAAACATAGGCATACTAACTAAACTAGCAAGCTGGCACGTGTGCACAAGCGCACATGAACGATTCTTACTCGATTACCGCGGGAACTCACTGTGAAATCGCTGGAGTGAGTAAGCGCGCCCCAAGCAGCGAGCGAACTGACGTTACTGCTGGGGATCGCATCAGTGTGAACTGAGCCGCGAAAACACAGCGCAGAGCGGGCTCTGTCCCAGCCACAAATGGCTGTCAATATACAAAGGCCCGAGCCTGCGCACGCAGCGTAGAACGCGCCGTCCTCCCTCTCCCTACCCTCTCCCCGGAGTCTTGTGACCTCTGGCCAGCCGGAGTAGAACGCCTCCGCCCCGCTCTCCAGCCATCCCTCCGGAACGCTGCGTGACTGGAAGACGTAACGCTTCCTTCCCGCTTCCCCCGCCCCCCTGCGCGCGCGAGATTTAGCCGCGATCACCAGCTCACACTAGCAATGACACATACAGCACACGGCGCGCGGTGACGATGTTATCGCCCTAGGATTTTATACGAAATCTCGCCGCGACGGCGACGACAGAAATTTGCCTGGAGTGTCCATATTAGAGCGAAGCTTTCTATTTCGCCGAAAACGCACTGTAGGAAAGCCAACTTACAGAATGGAACTATCTGTGCATTTGCGCACACGGTAGAACAACGGCGCACGACATACGTATTGTGGAACACCACAGTTTACATTCCCAGTTGTACCGATAAGAACATATGGAATTGCAACGCCACGCTACCCAAACGAACTGTATATATCTGCATTGCAATACGCGCATCACGCAATGGATTCCCGGCCGTCACCATGGGTAAGACGCGGGTGCAGCGCACGGCAGAAGTGGTTGCCGTACGCGAAAGTAAGAGCAAGCGCGATCGTGTCCGTAAGGCCGATCCCGTGTATCGGCAATGGCAGAGCCTCCGACCGTCTACCACAACGATCTTAAGGCAATAGTGTGCAAATGTAGAGTGGTCTGTGAAAGTGTGAGTGTGCGTGTAATCAACGCCTAGATGATCTAAAATAAAGGCTATGGAACTTAACGAAATGTGTCTTCATGAAACTTCAACGTTCAAAAAATACGATCCTATAAAAGAAATTTAAATGACATATCAATCGCATTGGGTCGCTCCGCATTTCTTGAGTGAGTTGCGTGGTCGTTGGCTTTGGACTTTGACTTTGATTCAGTTTGCGTAGCCAGAAAGCTTCCAGTTCAACCATCTTTAAGAAAGGGGCTTTGATTTTAGTTGCTATCGCAATAGAAGAGTTTGTTCACTTTAGAATAGAGTGAATCAGCCGGAAAGAATCCACTCGTTGTTATCAGTGTAGCCATGATGTAAGGACCATCTGAAAGGTACGAGACAACATAACCATTTGTGCACACCACTCAATTGAGGTCAGCTAGTTGTAGGTTCTACGTTGTTGCTATAAACAATCCGCGTCTCTCTGATGTTAGCTTATTTCTCGTTTTGAATTGCCTTCTCGTTGAATTTTGCATTTATTTAGTGACTTGGTCAAGGTTTCATCAGCGTTTTTCTTAGTTTTTTTTTTCATTGCCCTGCCGTAAGCATTCATACGGCGGCAACTATGAAGTCTATCGAAAGAATTGTATGGAGTGATTACGAAGGTTATGCCCGAGAGTCAACAAATTGAGTATTAATAGTATATGCGGGGGCCACACCGAGTTTATAATTAAGGTTACAATATATTGAGGTAGCACACATTCCATGCTGACTGTTAACGCCAATTCTTTTACCATTCAAGCAATACAGCAACACAAAGTATTGCTGAAGACACATTTATTGAGAATGTGCTGGGGCCATTGTAAGATTTCCGTGGCTTTGGTTATATAAGGTGTTTCACGTAACTTGAGCCAAACTGTAAAAAACGTCACAGGCCGGCGCAGCACCCACAGCACAGACACAGCGAAATCTGGAGAAGCGGCTTCATAAGAGTTTATATTTTTGCACCAAGCACTGCAGGATCTTCGCAGCGAAGTCTCTTCGCATCGTCTTCACGAGAACAATTTAAACTGTCCGCCCGGCGTCGAAGGCAAGATGTGGCTTGTGCCGCAACACGTCGGGCTCTACACAGCAGTTGCTGAGCCCGACGTTGCCTGCATCTCCTTAACGTTTTTTTTCTTCCTGAAACCTTCCCTATCTACCTTGTACAACTACCTATGCAACTGGTACATGGCGTGCCACCTGGTGTATTATTGTGCAACTGAGATATAATTTGTCCACGTAACAACCTTATACGGCGCGCTTCTCTCATCGCATGACAAGAGGCACGCGACGATGCTAATTATGATGGAATTATTGGCATCTGCTTTGCAACAAAGTGGTGAGAGTCACCTAGCCAGCTAATTATGATTATGATTATTATTTATTGGCATCACATTTGAAACGCGGTAGGGACAATGTCATTGGTTTAATCAGGTACACATTATATATACTTGCGAGCATTTTTGTAGACATACCATTAAACTTCTTTCCTTTCCTCAAACCTTCTCCCCTGTACCGTTACCTGTGCTCCCCATAGCACCCATGTATTGAAATCGGGAACCGCAAGGTCGCTGGCATGTTTCTACCCTATCTCGTCGTCTGCGCATGCGCAGACGACGAGATGCGATTCAGATGAGCGCACTATCAACGCGATCCCGAGCCTCCGTCAGTATGGTAGCGCCATCTAGTTCAGGCACCTGCAGACGCAGCCTTTTAAACACCTTAAATTTTATATCAATTAAAAAAAATAACTATCGGATCTTTCTGAAAAATATACGGAATGAACTGCAAACGTTGTCCGTGCCTACGTGCTTCGTGTAAGTGCCTACTTTTGCGTAAAATGCTGAATATTTATAGTGCTACAAAATTGAGTTGTAGCAACATGGCTGCGCCTTTGCGCTTCCCCTTTTTTTTCGCCCAGCTTTTCCTCTAGACATAGTATACTAACTCTATGTGTGCATCTGCTGCATGGCGTGCCATCTGGTGTAGTAATATGCGAATGCAGTGCACAGTGCTCAGGCATCGACGCCACGTGGCGCGCATGTCTCATCGCGTGTTTCCTCGCGCGCTAAGGTGTGTTTGCAGGGTCTTTTCCCGTTGCATTCTTGCAAGCGCTGGCGAGGCTCAGTGGTAGAGTAGCTGATTCCCACGCAGCGGGCCCGGGTTCAATCCCGGCGGAAACTGGGTATTGTTTTTGTCATTCCGGGCGATAGCCGCTACGGACTCCGGACGGCAGCGGCGGTGGCGGACACCATCGCCAGCCGAAACGGTTGGTAGAATGAGCCCATATCAGCTTACGCTGTAAAATATGCAAATGCCACATAGCTGCACCTCACCAAGCTAATCTTGTTGGCCATCGTTTGGAGATACTCAGATTATTGTTTGCATTCCGCCTAATTATATCATCATCATCAGCCTATATAGATATGTACACTGCAGTCTTCGCCTAATTAGATAATTAGTGTTAAATACCTAGTCAACTTCTCCGGTATTATAATTAGATGAAAAGTGTCAATGAGAAAATTCTAGACCAAGAAACTCCCGATACAGCTTTCTGTTGATTATTGCATGCTACATAAAAGTTTTTCAAGCGTGTAAGAAGCCCCCGCATACACGCAAAATTACCGCGCGACTGGGCGCTCGAGGCACTTTGCGTGTATTCGTAGGCATCTTTCACGGTAGGAAAAACACTGTTACGTAGCACGTATTGAGCAACAGAAAGCTGCATCGGGAGTTTCTCATGTTGCTCTACAATTTGCTCATTGGCCCTTTTCATCTAAGTATAATAATTGTGAAGTTGACTCAATAGTTGAGACTAATTATGTAATTAGAGGGAATGCAAAAAATATATAATCTGAGTATCTCCAAGCGACGGCAAAGAACATTACCTTGGTTCTGTCTAGCTACATAGCATTTGCATATTTTTAACGGTTGTCTCAAGCTAAGTGGAACACCCAGCTTGCCGTCGACGGCACAAAGACAAGCGGATGACGACGAGTGTATGACGATCATAATGAGGTAGCAACTGCCTATGGCGGTGGTGATGCTCACAGTCACAGAGTATGATGACGATGCTGCGAGAACAACGGCATGTCGACAAATAGTAGACGAACTGGAATGAATGACAATAGAACAACAATGTCGGCAAAACGATGGTATGAGAGCGCATGCATGACAATGACTGTCATCACGATTGAATGTCGACAGCATAATCATTGGATTGGTAATAACTTTATTGAATTGTCCTGCAGGTTCTTGGCGAGCCGGGCTCAGCTCTCCAACGACGGGACGTCGAGACCTCGTCTCCGCGCCGCCTCAATCAGCACAATCACGAACGCCTCAATCAGCACAATCACGAACAGCACAATCTCGAACGAATATTGACAGCATTATTGCGGTAGAATGACGAAGAAGGAGTGCTTTCAATGGAACAAAGAAGGGACACGGCGGCACGATGATAAATGGACAATGTTTCTGGAGAGATGACCATCGTAAGACGACCTTGTGACGACGATGGCATGAGGAGATGTCTGATGAGGAAGTTTTAATTGCAACAAGACGACCACGACGATCGTGACGATGTTATCGCGATGAATGTACGACGACGGCTGTATTCCGATGACTGTATGACGACGAAGCTGTCAATGACGATGGCATGACAACCGTATCGAGATATCGTGTGAATACGACGGTCTGACTACGACGGTATAGTGACAATGGCGTCACGATGACGCGTTCACGATCGACGGCATGACGGGAATGTGACGACGAAGCTAGAGTGACGACAACGGGACGAACACGTAGGCACTACGACGACGGTATAACAAATGCGTGACTGTTTCATGATGACTATGCAGTGACCATGACGACGACATGACGTTGTTGCTCAATGTATTAGATTACTTGGGCTTATGGTTCGGCGTAAAAAGGCGGGACGATGTAGCCATGCCTAAAGTCGAGTCACGAAGCTGCAATTTTTGCAATCCAAATACGACGATGGCATCACAACTATCAGCAAATACCTAGTGGCGCAAGCTAGCTATCAGCAAATACCTAGTGGCGCAAGCTAGCAAACAACTTTGGCCCTTAAAACACGTAAGAAGCTAGATAGATAGATAGATATAGATACATTCAAAGTTCCGAAGAAGCTAAGAATGCTAATTGCATCAAATGAGGCTAGAAACCTCCACAAAACAAACCCTAGATGCGTAACTTATCTAGTTGCGCAATGTTCCCGGTGCCTTCACTTTGATTGCATTGCACCTGGGATCAGCACGTCCAGCGATAAGAACTTCCCGGCCTTTCCTTTCTTCCTTCTCTCTCTCTCTAGCGTCGGCTAATATTTACATTTTACGCACTTTGCAGAACCTGCAGCCGTGTGGTTCGTTAAAATTATCGTTGGTGACACCCGGTCCTAGAAGCATCGCGTGAATATGTTTGAAACTATACAGTGTCCTTCAAATTGCAGAGATCCATATCCCGAAAGAACTTTAAATATGATGATGAACATCTAGATATGTGAGCGATAAAGGTTTTAGAACACAATCCTTATAAGTGACATCTGCAGTGTTGCATCAGTACAAACAGCAGTGAATAGAGAGCAAATAAAATACACTGCTGTCAGGATTAACGTGCGACAGGCATATAGACATTGCGGTGCCACAGAAGGCAGCTCCTCACGGGGCCGTGCGACTGGTGACTGTGTTTGTTTGACGAAATGCAGCGTAATGCAGCGTGACGATATTGACATCATAGGCGCTCGTTTTCGGTGTCAGCTTCCCTTTCAAAGAGCGTTAGACTATGACATATTAGCTCATAGTCATAATAGTAGGTCTCACGGGAACTTTACAAGTATTGTCGCAAAGTACGAACCATGAAGCAAGTCAACAGGAAAAAAGACAAAGGAGTGCCACCTACTCACTAGGCACAGTTGGTAGTCAGCGCTTCGCGGTGTCTTTCCTGTTGTGATGCTTCACGCTGTGTCCTCAAACGCGAACTAAACCTAAAGTAATGCTAAGTAATCCTAAACGCGGACTCGCCCAGGAACATGCTGTTTTATTAAAAATTTATTCGCTTAGTTGGATTCGAGGAGGAGCTTCAAACTACTATTTTAACATAACCACCTTGGATCAATACTTGAAAAGGTATTGAACGTAACTTTCTTAGTTGCGCACCACACAGCACAAATTATTGCTTATATGGAATCTGTCAATCTGTACCATCCAACTGCTACAATTATGCTAGCGTAATGCATAGGGTGCAAGTGAAAAAAATGTCACAGTTTCGCCCTAAGGGCGAAGCAATGAATGCGATAGCAACACAGCAATGTCATACGAAGTAAGGTGAGCGGCTTTGGTAGTAATATTAATTGTAGTAAACATGAGCTGATTAAGTAAGCAGGTGTGCTGCGGCGTAAGTAGACCGACATGAAGAGAGACTCGATGACCACGAGAAGGCGCGTGTGAAACGGTGAGAAGCGCTTCCCGTGGGCAGCGCGTGCGAAGGGACGCACCTGTAGTGCTGCACTGCCGATCTGGGCAGCATTGCATCTGTAGCGTGCGTTGGAAAATGTGGCCCGACTATTACTAACTGAATGAACAAGCGTGGTGTGAGCGCGCACAAACAAACATGAATAGATCACACTGAATGACTGCAGCCAACGACTGTCAAAACGCTGGCAGCGAGCGCATACGCCGCGCAGCGGGCGAAGGTACGTGCGGTCTATCGCTTCAACGGAAACTGAGCGGCGAATGCACGGCGCATAAAGGTCAGAGCCGTGTGGAGATAAGAGACGGTGGGGTCGAACGAACGACGAGCGCGGTTGTTGGCAGCGTAGAAGTGCGCCCCCCCCCCCCGCTCCCTCCGGCGCTGGCTTCCCGCTTCCTTGCTTGCGCGTGGGAGAGATAAGAGACTGTGCGGACGAGCGACGAGCGCGGTTGTTGGCAGAGAAGTGCCCCCCCCCCCCCCCCGCTTCCTCCGGCGCTGGCTTTCCGCTTCCTTGCTTGCGCGTAGGAGATTGAGTGCGTTTGCTCTCCGTGATAGCGCGCGTCCCCGCACGCTTCCGCTGGGGCATACGGCGCGCGGCGAAGATTCTATCTATACGGAACCTCACGGCGACGGCGACGCCGACGGCAGAAATCCGGTTGAAGTGTCCATATAATTGCTATCGCAATAAAAAAAAACACCGCATATCCACGGGGTGAATGATGATGAGTGGGCGAAGCTCCGGAGGGAATCATCGGTAAACCGTGAATCTTCCGTGTAATTCGCCCAGTCTCACCGCACTAAATCGAACGATTGACTTCCACCAATGACACGCGCCACATGTGACGTCATTCCTATTTTATAACAGCGCCCTTCATTATAATTGCGCCATCTCCCGCTTAAGGGGACGCTAGCAGAAACGCGTTAGAAACGTGCAGTACTCTCTAGCAAGGGGGAGAGGCCACAGCGTCTTACGCAGCCGTTTACACATGGAGGCGACGTTTAGCTGCGGCACCAAGTGCCTATTTATATCAGAGGCTCCGGCAGCAGTCACCAACGCCGCACGTATTTTGTGCGAACGCGGGCAAAACGCCGACGGCGTCGACAACAGTTCTGCGTGTTGCCGGTGCTGCTGCATGTCCAAGTTTATACAGCTGATAAAGCTACTATCAGTACTCCGTATAGCTCTCTACAAATTTGCTATCGCAATTGATGCTTCGCCTTTCAGGTGAAACTGCGACAACTTTTTTTCATAAATGTATACGTGGCTACCTACTACTACGACGACGACTACTACTACTACTACTACTACTACTACTACTACTACAGAGGAGGGACAGACCCACACCCTAAGGAGCTTCGCCCCTAAAACAACAATTCCACACCCTAAGGAGCTTCGCCCCTAAAACAACAATTTGTTCAGTGAAGAAACGTCATATATTCAGGGTGAATCAGTGAACATTTCCAAACTTTTTAAAGGTTGCCTGTTGCAGATAGCACAACTCTAATTCATGAGCTGGTCTACTCGAAGAGACGGACATTATTTTCCCTAAAAAGTGAAATGCAGAGACTAATTAACAAAAATTTGATAATAAAGCTTTTAATAATTACTTATGGCCCATATTGCACTATACAAGTTCTAGTCGTGGAGTTCGCAAGGCGCATGCATTTGGAACGAATTCTAAGGATAAGACCCTTTTCGAAATATTAATTCCAGAACTTTGCAGAGAAATGCGTTGGCTTTCCACTTACTTTCTTAACAAAACGTCGTTTTATGCATTGAAGTAAAAAAGCACTGAAAGCATGAAAAGGCGCATCTATCCAGAAAACAATTGCAGGTAATGGTAGTCACAACAAAATCATAGCAACAGCTTGGACGCTTGTACAGGATACCCTGAAAGATAAATGGAAAGAACGAGAGCAGAAAGAAATTAGTCATGCGCAGGAAAAGAGGCAAACTGGAAGAAAAGGTCGAAGCTATCGGACAAGAGCTTAAGGAAATGAACTAGGAGTATGAACCAAAGCGACAAGAGGAAATTCAGGCATATGTAGCCTCAACGAACTGAGCGTGCGAAGTAAGGATGAAATCCTAAGGAAAGGCTAGCTCTTTAGAGATGAGCAGATGAGCCGTAATTCAATATGAGGCTCTTCTTGAAGGCCAGTGTGAGCGTGGCGAGGGGATGTGCCAAGGTGACATTAGAGATACAGCTAGGCCTACTGATAATGACTTGTCGCAGTCGTCTTGTGTGTGCGTCGCAAGTGTAGCTTTCATTGGCGAAGTTCAAAGTGATCTTTATCCTTCAGACGTGGGCTCCGGTGCAGAGTGAGGTGAGCGTCAGAGCGGTGTGTTGAAACTCAGCTTGAGTCATACAGTGTAGTTGAAGGTAGTCTACCTAAATGCGAGTTAGGTAGCTCAAAGCAGGACAAGTGATTTGTTTCGGTGACTGCTAAGCTGTCTCCCAGCCTAAAAACCAAAGAAACAAATAATTTAGAAGTAAGACCATTCAGACTGTGCAAATGAGACGGCGATTAATGCACATCAGGTTACTGAGAACACTGCATTGGAACGTTTTGGGGCATCAGAGCTTTGTGAGCAAACGCAGTGCGAGCCGGACAGTAAAGTTGAAGGCGTGCATCCGATGTTCGAGAAAAGTGGCTCAAACGAGTACAAACAACTGCCTTGTTCGGAAAGTAGTTTGGCGCTCTGCGCGTTATAGTATCTTAGAGATGGATGATCGAAGGGCATATCATCTATGCAGGGCGCTAGAGGCAGCGATTAATACCAGAAAAAGTACAGGTAAGCACGATGTGGGAGCGGAAGGCTCAGCAGTCAGCACCAGGCAGCGAGTTAAACGAAAGAAGCGTCGCAGAGACAGGAATGCGAAAAAGCGTGAGACGCAGCAAAGTGGAGTGAAAGGCACAACAAATGGCACCACGAGACGAAAGACACGTTTATCGCTGGCGACGTCTTCAAATTAAACATGTCTGAGTAGCCGGATACAGGGCAAACGAATAGCGTGTTCTACTCGAGCGGGGAAAAAAGGAGCAAAGGGCAGTTTTTCCAGTCTTGTTTCCACCTTTCCACAATTACTTTCGCGGTGTAGTGAACAAGGCGCAATAGCGCGAGGCGCGAGGTGCTAGAGCGAGGTTACATGATAAGACGAGGTGACGAAGAAAGCGCGTCACCAGTAGGCAAATGGGCGGGGGTCAGTTACAACTACTGTAAGCATAGTGTCCTTGTTGTACGTGGTTGGCGAGTAAAGCTTTCAGACCGTGACCGCCTCATGTGCGGCTCAAAAACGAAATTCCTTCATGAGTGTATTGGAACGGAAAGCGTGAATACCGGTTCCGCATAGACGTCAGTTCTGAGCTTTTTGAGCGTTGAAGATTGACGATCTTACGCTGCTGAGTTTCGTTCAGTATAAGTTTTGAGTTTCGATATTTTATTGAGAGAAGCTCGATGTACTGGTATTAGAGATTTTGCGCTGAAGCATTGAATAATTAATTTAGCGAGATGTTTTTCAATTAGAAAGGCTACCCAAGTAACGCAAAATGTTGCCATAACGTTCTTTGAATGTGCACAAATGTCGGCGTATAACGTTGCCTACATGCTGCTAATGTCCTCTTTTTTGATCGCCACACAACGTTGGGTCGTAACGTTGTGGCAGCGTTGAGCAGCACATTCACGACATTAACATAACGTTAACAGAACTTCCTGGCAACGTAATGTGGATGTTGCCTTTGTCACTTGAGCTTTCAGGCAACGTACGTATGTGACGTTCAAGCAACACTCAACTGACATTGCAGAATATTTGTAGACATGCATAACAACAGTGCTGTCAGCATGACACGGCTGACAGCACCGCAAACCCTTAAATTTATATTTGCTTGACAGATAATTTACTCTAGTAGTTTTCATGTTGCATATGCATGAAAATGTGAAACAAGAATTAGTGAAAAACAGCGTTTATTACGTATATATCTTGTGTAGTTTACCAAGATATGTGTACCTTACCTTGTGGTAAGGTACACTATACACGTAAAATAATGCTGTTTTCACCAGTTCTTGTTTACATTTTCATGCATATACGACATGAAAACTACTAGAATGCATTATCTGTCAAACAAATATAAATTAAAGGGTTTGCGGTGCTGTCAGCCGTGTAATGCTGACAGCGCTGCTGTACGGGCAGCTCATCTGTCTTGCACTATATATAGTACCAACGCGCCTAAGCCAGAATCTTTAAAGTGTTTCACATGGTGGTTTGCCTGACTTGTCTTGCTGTTGTCCATAGCACAGCATATAAATGCTAACTGCAAGTAAAAGTGCACAATGCAAAGCTGCGAAGTGGTTCATAAGAACAATTTTTCATTTTGGCTATAACAGCAAGAGAAGCAGCATGCACGTCCAATGTGCAGAGGTTCTCGTATAAAGGTTCTCGCAGCAGGAAAGTAAATATATTCCACAAATGTTCATTTCCTTAAACATATCATTTAAGCTTAGACCACAGAAAAAAATCAGTCTTTGCTTCCGACTTACTGCTCTAAAAATCATGTGTCGGTAGCTGCATGTGCTTTCAAGAAATTGTATAATAGCCAACATCAGCTGCTAAGACCAAACGCTAGTATGTAGGAATTGTTTGTGCAGGAGGAATGTGGTGGTTGAATATGCACCCATGAATATGCATTGGTCCACCTTAAATAATAGTGAATGCCATAGACAAACCTGGTTATAATCTCAAACCATGCATTTATTTACTGTCTGCTTACATCATCCTGGCAAACAAATGACACATAACAGTAACTTAAACACTGATAACACACTGATAACACACTTAAATATATTTGCTATTAAACATCAAGGTCTTCTATCGCATATTAAGACTCTACTAACAGCTACAACTACAACACAATATATTTTGCTTTCCCATGTAGGTCAGACTTCGAAATCTTTTGCTTTGTGTCGAGTTCCCTTATTTCAATGGCAGAACACAATTTATACTTCTTAACAGCACAAATACTGTCCTCCATCACTTTGTAATGTACAACACAACACAGTAACACTGCGGTTGGATACTATCTCCTGCCAAGCATCCAGCCGGTCTTTTTGCCTAAGCTTGCAGACATGGCAGCAAGTGTGAAGTAGTCAACACAGCCCAAGGCGTAGAGTAACAGAAAGTCATCCAAGCACTGACTGCCAGCCATCACTTTTGCAGAGGATGGCCAGCAGCACAAGTGATGCACACATGCCTCCCTCGGTAGCTTCACTTGCATCCAGACCTCACTGGTTTCCAAGTCAATAATGCGGTAACCTGCAGAGACATCAATTACATCAAACTATAAAGTGCCATCTGAAACACTGAAGTAAGCCATGTTTACTGTGAAAACAGGCTATAAAAATGCTTACAAACAACTTAAGCTTCGCATAACTGTGAAACAAACAAGTGACTTTACACAGGAGAATAATGCAAAACATCAAAAAGCAAATTTCAGTAAAACCTAACCATTATAGCTATAAGTTTGGACACAAGAGCAAGGAAAGCACAATAAACAATACCCACAACTTCCTTTATTGCGCTAAGCAGTTAAGACGTTAGTATCAATATATTCCTTTAACATAAAGCTTCCTTGCAATGCCACGGCTGCTTGTTACATCCAGTTCAGTCTTTGAAGAAAACAAAAATTAACAAATGATGTGAATGCTCTACCACGGTACCAAAACCACATTTCATTCGTGATGAAAGAAAGTTCGAATGAGTGAGTGATAAATTTGACTTGTTGGTACAACATATTGGTGAATTGCAGCACAGATATTGACGACAGAAATGACGAGACAATAGACGTGTGCTGACTTCCAACAAAAAGCTTTATTTTCAGCGACCCATGTTTATAGCCGTCACTCATCACATTGCACCTGCGCAATTCACACCCTTAGGTAGGTCAACTCTGTCTGATAAGTGTACAGATGCTGACACACATAGAGCTAAGTCGCGCAATCTTTTCAGCTTCAATAATTTCACGTGTTAGTTGATCACCGCTACTGCTGACAACAGTACACCGAGCAAACAATGGTTCACTGGCACATGAACTGCAACAACATGCAAGCCAACTGTCATGCACGTTTTTCTTGACATTATAGAGTGTTCTCTCAGCTGGTCATTGATACAGCGTCCTGTTTGGCCTATGTACTGTTTACCACAAGAAAGAGGGGTACAGTAATTCATGTTGCTAACATAGGTGACGAACGGATTTTTGTGCTTTTTGTTACACTTGTGTGCTGCCCTGAAACATTTCCTTTGATTACACAACTTTATAAGCTTCTGAGGTGCAAAGAAGACAACTTTAACTTTGGAACGATCTGCAGTTTTCACGATATTGTGAGACAGCTTATGAATGTATGGTATGACAGCCACTTTAAGTCGGTCAGATACTGGAGTGATCACATGGCAACCACTTCGGTGCATGCGCTTTTCAGAGTAGAGGTCATGTGGTCACTGCATCTGACAGACATAAAACAGGCCGTCATACCCTACATTCATAAGCTCTCACAATATCAAGAAAATTGCATATCATTCTAAAGTTGTGTAATCAAAGGCAATGTCACAGCACGCCACACATATGCAACAAAACACCAAATTCCGTTTGTCACCTGTGTTAGCAATGTGGTTTATTGTATCCCCCTTGTGGTAAACAGTATATAGGTCAAATGGGACACTGCATCAATCACCGGCTGAGAGAACACTCATACAATGTCAAGAAAAATGTGCGTGACAGTAGGCTTGAATGTCATTGCAGTTCGCGTGACTGTGAACCGTCGTTTGCTCAGTGTACCGTTTCCAGCAGAAGCGGTGATCAACTAACACGTAAAATAATTGAGGCTGAAAAGATTTCGCGACTTGGCTCTGTGTGTATCAGCACACCTTCTGTACACTTGTCAGACAGTTTACTTTCTTCCTAAGGGTGCGAATTGCGCATGTGCAATGCAGTGACTGACAGCTAAAACATGGGCTTGCAAAAATAAAGCTTTTTGTTAAAGAGTTGCCGCATGTCTCTCGTCTTAACTCTTGTGTTGTTGCCTACATCTGCACAGCAATTCAGTGCCTGAACGACCAGCTACAACTACGCTACAGGTGTTGCATATCGGGAGAAGGGTTGAATATTGCTCTACACTGCAAAAGTTGCCATTGCTATCCGCGGATGACGAATACGGAAGTTCTGGCCTTGAAAAAACCAAATTAGAACGCGAGCTTTTGGAAGCGGTGTTAACCGAAAATTCTGGACCTGATAGTAGGTTAGCGCCACTTCACAGGCACTTTTAAACAAAGAAATGCAACTCATGAGTAGCCACAAATAAGCTGGTTTGTTAATTCTGCTTTTGTTTCTTCTTAGACTACCTAAACGCGAAAAACTTTGTCACTCGATTCAACCGCTCGGCCAAAACCAAGCATGAGAAGATGATTTTTTTCTCCTCAGGGGTACCACATTTCGAAAGATATGCATCAAATGCATCTGAAAAGTTAATCATTTCGGTGCAATACATGCATTGTTACAAACATTACAAAAACTTGAAAAAATGTGAATGATACTTACTACCCACAGCTTCCAATTTATCGGGGCTCAATGTCGGCTTCTCAACAGCATTGCCGTCCTTCAAGCACCGACAAGGAGCCCCTGTGATACTCCTACACCGAGCGCCAGGGCTCCCCACATCAGTTATGTCAGCTTTTTGCAGAACAGGGAATCCCGGCGATGGCACTGGAGCAGGCCCCAGTTATCGTTGCCAATGTATACAACATTTCCTAGGTGTACCTGCAATAAAAGATGGCAGAGACACATTAAGACAGCTTGCGTGTGGGAACGTGAAAGCACCTTTAGTCAACCAAATGGCTTCAATGTGACGTGCACAGTGTGACACGCACTAGGCACACCTTAAGTCAGCCAGAACCAAAGAGCTGCCGTGGCGTAAGGGAAGCGTGCTCCTTTCACACTCCAGGTTCTATTCCTACCCAGTCTGCACAACTTTCTTATTAAAGCAATTAATTTGCTTTGTTTACATGAACCTACCTAAATTTCACATTACTCCAAGCGTTTTGATGTGCTTTTATTGCTTGTGCAATAGGCCATCGGTTTTATGTCAATAAGTGCTGGTAGCAAAAAGAAATATGTCTAACCGTGCGATAAATGTAACCGGAAATGGCAGGTACGTCCAGTGGCATTAGTGTGGGGGCTGCACACAAAATTATATAGCTTACCCTGTTTCAAATTTATTTTAAAGAGCAGTTTCAGTGAGCCCAAGTAGAGTCTTTCAGCTTTTTGCAGTGCAGAAACAGGTACAGTTTGTGCCAGCCAACCAGATGAGCTCTCCTAGTAACTGTCTCTAATCACCCTCTCAGCAATTAGTGGTAGCCAAAGTATAGCTTGTATCTCTACAACTGACACATGTCCCATTTCCTTAATGTGGTATTCGTCACTGATTTTGATGGTCAATTGGTTGCCATAGAGGAACAATCGAAATTTGGCGCGCAGCACCAGTCGTGTCAGTGAATTGTCAAGTGGCACGAACATATTTCTCCCTTGAGTGAATTATGGTGCTCTCCTGGGCACATGTTGAGGCACCAGCCAGTCTGCCCCATGTACATTTGACTGAATATATACATGATCAAAGGAACAGACTATGCTACCCCTGACGAACACAAGACAAATTGGGTTGCATCTTTACCTCAGCAAGCCTCAATTCTCATGTGGACTGCTATGCACGCA
Organism: Dermacentor silvarum; assembly: GCF_013339745.2. Taxonomy (NCBI): domain Eukaryota; kingdom Metazoa; phylum Arthropoda; class Arachnida; order Ixodida; family Ixodidae; genus Dermacentor; species Dermacentor silvarum. The sequence continues at coordinate 141,324,395 of NC_051162.1, forward strand.
CATTTCCAGCGAAAAATAAAGTAGGCAGGATATGCACGACAGTTCACAAGTGAATTCAGAAAGGCGAGCAGGCAAGGGAGGTTTGCTTGGTTAAAGATACCACCAAATTTGTCTAGTGTCTATGAGAGGCAGCTCACTGTATTTTTTTCACAACTGGTCAAATGTACACAGAGCAGTCTGGCCGGTAACTAAATGTGCCAAATAAGTTCCCATATTTCACTCAAGAGACCAGCTTGCTCATCCAGTTTGGCCGTGCATTGCCGCGATAGGACTTCAGGCTGAATTAAGATCATCTGTTTTCACCTACGGTGAAAAATTGACACGAGAGATCAGTGAGGCATACCACATAAACAAGACATGCGAGCCAGACCCCATGATCAATTCATGAAATAAAAGGCGTCCTTTCTAGATGACAAGTGATTGAAGTTAGTCTGCGCCCATATTTACTTTCCTTTTTACACAAATATCATTTATTCTGATTTTATGCCTTTATATTACAACTTACGCCTTCCCTCTGAACGAAATTGTGCACAACATAAGCACACATCCAGTGTTGCTATTTTTAATCCTTCCATCAAAATAAATGGTCAGTTAGCAGCAGTCATGTTGTATGGTACCCTTTTCCTCCCCATGTAAATTCTATCCTGAAAAGTTACATGAACTGACTGGCAAACTCATACGTACACTACAAATTTCACCTAGCAAACACGGCTGGTTCTTAGAAAACGCACAAATACGGTGATAGGTATCTGTTGGCATACTGTAGCAATAGTAAGTGCCAGTTAGCTTCAACACTAGACAGTTTTAGTATAGCATATGCAACTAATAGCGTACGCCTATACGCTATAGTACAGCGTACGCTAAACAGCACACATTTATTAGTTTTAGTTGGCCTGCGAGATCTTCCGATCTCAGAGGCCATATGCCATCGTCGCACCTATCTCTCGACTTCACTGACAGGTGGCGCTGATATATGTCGGTTTCCCTCGTTAGGCTTCGTGTCGTTCAAAATGAGAAGCGATCTCGAAAACTCCACAAGGTTAACCATATTACACTGTTGTCAAAGCGGCCTGACGGTAAGCGAAAGTTGCTTACACAGTCATTTTCTACGAACGAAGCGAATTCTGCAAAAGCCACGCCAAATTCAATTCGAAGTGGGCAGCGGGGACCACCGCCATGTTTAACGTAAACTACGCAAACCACGCACAGACGGTAATGCTAAATCTGAGAAATAGCATGCATACGCTAGAGGTCGGATAGCGTTCTGCACATGCGCAGTGATGACCCACTATTTTATATCGTACGCAATGACATAGCGTACGCTAAACTAAAACTGTCTACTGCTGCAATACTTCAGCTGTCAGGCATCTACAGTGCTTATGACACCACAGAAGTGTAAGTGCACAACAAAAACAAGTGGCGCATCAACCATAAATTTGACTTGAGAGTAGTGACAACATAGACCGTTTCGTGTAGCTAAAACACTAGCCAATATGTAGAAAGTATATGCACAAGTATACATACCTATAGATATTTGCCTACCTAACTTAAAATATAAGAGTTGCAGTGCATATGATGCTTATTCTAGACACTGGTATTTTTGACAAAAATACTCTTAGAATCAGATATAATGCTTTTTCAATTCATCCAGCCAGTAAATGAAGTCGTACACATATCATTACAATTTGGACTTGCAGGTTGAACATATTCTGACCTGAGCAGCGCCAAGCAGAATGAATAGACCGAATGCCCACTGTGCTGACCAAATACACAGGATGAAACAGAAAATATGGAAAGGGACCCCAAAGTATTAGAAATACTTCTTGACAGCTGTAGAATTAGGGCTTGTTGGTTGATTGTCACTATTAAAATTACACTAAAGCCAATAAGACTGTTCTGTATGGTGTAGTTGAAATCAAATTCATTTGACGAGCAACATTGCAATAACCAGCAAACATGGCAAGAGCAAGCAGACATGTGCGAAATAGTGTGCTTTTTTAATAATAGAGCATCAATACAATGAACTACCTACCAGTTAGCTATGTGTTCTATGCTGTATTCACTTGAAAAAAAGAGAAAAATAATGCAACGGGACATAGACTCGCAACTCCTACAATGCCTACTTGCATGAATAGGGATAGCTTGCCAAGAATATTAAAAAATGGGAGAGAAAAAAGCAGGCTTACTAGAAAACACTTCAGAACTGTAGTAACTGCAGCACAGTGATTACTGGCCTTAATGTATCATTTCAAGAAGTTTGAGCTCATCAAATGTGTATTTTCCAGTGGCAGTTATTTTTGGAACAAGACAGAAATAATCGTGAATATGAATGTTAAACAATGGTAAGCACACTGTGTGCTTACACCTATGACATATCTGGCCCATTACACTTTGAATTCTTATATGCACAGAAGCTGCACAAGAGTGTAGTGTAAACACTAAAAATTCGGAAATAAAATCCTACAGCATAGGAAACAGTTTCAAAACAAGAAAACGAAAATGAAAAGTAATAAATAGTGTGTACTAAGCAAAATTAAAATGTAACTTGCAGCCAAGCGATTGATGCAAGAAAAAATACTTAACATCAGGACATGTTAGGTCTACTTTTATATAGAACACAATAAGGTGTGCATAACAGCTATGAACACAAATAAACAGCAAGTTGCATAAATATTTGGCCTATTTAGTAAGCTGTGTTGACTAATGTCGATTAACTTATCCACAAATGATACCAAGATGCTACTTTTTGGAACACGTACACTAAATACATACCTGACCCGACCATCCAGATTATACGTTGCACTACGGCAGGCATAGCCAAGGGGTCTGGTGGCTCCTCCGTTATGTAGGCACTGTTATGGGTCACAGCCTCGCCACTATAAAATAAGTTCTGTGTTAACTTATAGCAGTGGCACACAGCTTTATAAAGCTGTCAAATTGTCTAGACATGCATGGAGCATCTAAATATAGTCACAAAAACAATGTTTGCATTATTGCAGGGTGGCAACAGAGCACAAAGTAGAAGTCACTGATGAATGTCTTGATAATGGGGACCCTTTGATCACAGTAAAATCATTGACACGCAGCAGCACATAGCAAAGAAATGTTTGTTTACAAAACAATTCATTTTTTTTCATGACTCAGTTTAACTTTCCCCTGTCATGTTTAGTTACGTATAAGGTATGTCAAAACATCTTGTCTTAAAAAGTAAGTTGGACTAGTAGCAAGCTGTGATTGCTTAAATTTTTTTTCTCTAAAGCTGCCGTAAACCGAAAACTTCGTAAGCAGATATTATTTACAACGTTGAGGCAAGGAAACATGGCAAGGAAACAAGTTTTCTTGGACAAGTAGATATGAAACAAGTTTCCTTGGACAAGTAGATATGAAACAAGTTTCCTTGCCATGTAAGCAAGGAAACGTCATTGCAATAAGAATCGGTAAAGAGGCAAATGAGTCATTATGCAACTTCAGGAGAAAAGCGGGAGCTCACGCGCCGCACGCACATGATGAACACGATTATTTTCGAACGTTATATTTCTCATCGGAAGAAAACGTTTATCAAGATTTTCAATTTCGCATCGAAGCACTAAACTTGCGTAACTAAGCTCTGACAACCAGCGTTCAGCAAGCATCAGCACAGGTATCACTGTTGTCGCGGGACTTCTATTTCATACGCTCGCGCACGCTATGCACACACGAGAAGCTCACACAACACGCGCGTAGTTAGCCAGCACGATTACTTACCTTTTGAATGGTACGACGCGGTCGCGAAGCACTCTCCAAGTTGCCGGTGCTGCGTCGACGATGTTACTCCCCGCATACATGCCGCTGCGTAGTGGACGAGCTGAGGCGCGCTAACACACATTCTTTGCGACGTCCACCCAACTTTCCAGAACGAGAACAAAGAAACCGTACTCCACGGCATAAAATCGTTGGGCCACATTTGCCTGGCGCGCCACGTGTTGTATCTCGCACCAATGCAAGATGGCGCGAAGAAAAAGACACCGGGCGAAGGCAAGCCCGAAACTACTGTCGTAACGGCGAAACAACAAAAAGAGCTTTTATTTCCGGTCAGGGCCTTATATACCCTACGCCCGTCACGCACAAGGTTGACTACACTAGTACTATCGTGGAGAGGTTGCCAACCCGCAAACTGAACACAGCTGAACACAGGCAAACACAACACCACGCATACGGCGAGTTTGCAGCGTGACACAAGGTATCTTCAGGCACTTCTGTGCACGCTAACTGCGACCTACTTCATAACAGCAAACACAAAAACACACGATCAAGCAAACGCGACGCTCGTAGCACCCCGCACATACGACCGCCATCACAGAACACGGAGGAAAAACAATAGCGCCACCTGCATACTTGTGAGAATGTTGTGGCCTCTGTGATGACAAAAATATTAACCAGTACACTCGCATACTAAAATTTTGTGCCGGGTTACACACAACTACGTATAGATGTTGCGAGACAATATAACTGTAGAACAATCTATATTTTACACTATAGTTTGGCGTAGAAAGAAATTCTAAAACGTATTTTACCTTTGAATTGCTTCCGCCATCTGCAGACAGCATAAGCATGGCCTTCGAGATCAGCTTCGGTTATCCTTATCAAGCCGTCGCTGTGGCCTGATTTGAACGGTTTGGGCTGTCTCGAAGCTGTCTCGAAGCCAATCCATGACGTTTAGCGATGCTGCCTACTTTTCCTACGCCGTCACTTAGTTTTAGATAACTTTCTGATGTCGTGAACACGAATTGTTGCCTCAGGAATTGTTGACACGATATCGGAGGTACAGATGTGCAGTGTTCGATGTTTTCGTGTGCGTTGTAACTGTTTCAGGTGGAAAGGATCAAATTCACGAGGGTTGATAGCTCGTGTGGCGCAGGTTACACCCGTATCGTCCGCATTTCCTTTCGTGTCGGTGTGTTGAATGTGCGCGGGTTTTACTCCTGTCGTCCGTACCTTCTGTGTTTATCGTGCGGCTCGCGAAGATTCCTCCTAAAAAAAAACATGTCTGCTGCGTGCATGTGTCCTGTGTGGTGTGTGAAACAAATGTGCGCTGGTGTACGGTGTGTTTGCAGCCCTATTGGTGGCTTATAGTCCTTTGCTCTAGTGCCGTTTCTATGATGTAAACTATACTTGAACTGAAAAAAATGCACTGTTCTTTATATGGACAAGTAGATATGATCTGTGTGTATCCACTGTGCAGTGTGCATGTGTTCGTCATTTTTATGCAGCTCGTATCATGGGGCTTGTGCCTATTCATGATGGCCCTTGCTTAATGTTTCCACTTTTAGGGGCATGTGGCGTGCAAGCAGTGACAAAGTCTTGTGCATTTGGTGTGGAAGAAGGGAATACTTTTATGCGTAACTTTGGTGAACCGTTGCAACAATTAGCATTTTTTCCATGTGAATGCTTCTGCCATTTGATATAATTTGTAGCAGATCTTATCTGTGGAGAAGCATAATAAACATAATTTAACATGGTGTTCCTTAGAAGATATTAAGTACTGCATAACCACTATACATCTCCATACCTCACTGTACGATAAAGATGAATGTTCAGTTGAAAATTACAATATCTTATAGTTGCATGAACGTATACATGCGAAATGCTACAGCAGCCTGGCATCACATTAATGTCAATATTGGTGACATCCGGCAACGTTCTGGGAACGTGCTGTTTTGTAACGTTGCTACATTGATACCATTTACACGTTAAATTGATGTTTACACGCAACGTTGACACAACGTGGGTGTCAGGACGTTGCTGTGACATTTATTTATGGCATCACTTGAACGTACAGCTGGCAACGTACATTCAACGTTGAGGTTGGCTGTTTAACGTTGCCTGACATTTGTTACAATCAGGCAACGTTTACGCTACGTTCTGTGTTACTTGGGTATGCTGGAGACCGGTAGCAAGCAGCGAGTTATTTGTCCGAAGCCTATTGAAGTCCACATTTCTTTCAGTTTACTTTTGTTGGAAGTTTTACTTTCAGTGTAAAGTGCGTTAACTATGAGGAAGTACCAGTAGAATATTTGTAGAAGGAAGCGTTTTTCTTTGCATTAGTGCATGGCACGAGAGGAAAAGCCATTTTTCTCTCCAGCCGGAAAAAAGTGCTTGAAAGTGCGGATGTGTGAGAAAGAGATCCCTGAGACTTTTCGCGACCAATAGGCAGTTTTGCTGCTGTAGCTTCCTCCAGAGTTATTCATGTTTGATTTCGTATTTTTCTTTTCTTGGCATAATTCTTGTGAAAAAGTGAAATATACTCACATTTTTTTATACGTTTTTGCTTCGCTTGGGTTGCCACTCGGCATAACGTCACAGTGGGCTATATATAAGCATGCAGACCAGTTTTGTATAGATATTGCAACAGTGACACAATGACTTATAAAATTTGTTGTCCATAATCCACATTTCATAGTCTTCAGCTTTATCACTCTTCAAACTGCACACAAAGGTGTGAAATATACTAAAGTTATTCTTCCGTACTCGAGCGTCAACGTTCCTTGCGCTCGCTTCAGCATCTCTGGCCGGCGAGAGTTCGTGTTTCTGGACACGGACCTTGTAGAGAACAATACAGCACGTCCCCGGGGTATTTTTTGACATCTCCTGAAATCCACTAGTAACTTAAAATTTACTTACCGTAAATTGCAGTCGAGTTCACGTAGTCGAAGCGCTTATCTGTCACATTATTGGTTGGCAAAACGAACGAAGGAGGAGTATTATAAAATTGCATATAAAACTTGGCGATAGGCCTGAAAAAAGAAGTCAATTTGATTTGCTACTTTCATACCAAGAAGGCTTAAAAGCTCGAAAGCAATAGCATACAGTTTTAATCTGCACAGATCAATCAAGAAGGCACCGCGTATCTCTCTTGAACTACGCAGCCGTGACTCTAATTCTGCAGTTGGCTGTTAAACCATCTTTCTTGCAGCCATGGCAAACTTTTTTAACTGCGCTAACCCACACGGACATAGGCGAGGCAGAGAAGGCGTGCGCGGACTCGGAACTGAGTGTTTAATGGGTAAAAGTGACATATATACAGAGGAACATGAATACATCTGATTGGCCATCCAACCATAGAAAAGTTTACGTCACAAAGTATCATCTAAAAATCCTATCTGGCAATCATCTAGGGACACTGAAGGTTCGCTTACATATCCACGTGTAGTTTTTATCTTAAATGCCTCAAACAGCTCCCTAGCACTGTTCTATGACGGTATAAAATTCTAGTTTGTGCAAGAAGTGGAAGGCGAGTGTCCTTGTTAAGTTTTTTACAGTCATTGCAATGCTTAAACACGTGGGGATAACCATCTGAAGAGCTATTTTTTAGACGTTCTTTCAGCCAAATATTAACACTTTGTATGCTTTCTGTATTTATTCCACTCCTGTTGTGACCCATTGGGGGCTTAGAGTATAAATAAATAAATAACACATCTAGCCGTCTGATTTATACACACCCACAAGGGAAATTCATACACTACTGCGCAGGCGCAGGGGACAATGGTTGACCCTCGCTTATGCTCAATCTTGCAGACAAAAGGGCTGTGGTTAGGTGCCCCGTCAATCACATTCATTTCCTTAGCACACAAACCCGACATTTTCTGATAGGCTGAGAAAATAAGTTTACCGTGCATGTAAACCAACTAGCCCGACTTGGAGCTCTACTTTCATGCAGCTAATTCAGTTAATACTTATTCAGCAGCTAGAGTTAAAAAGAGGTGTCTTGTCATTTTCTACTGCATCAGGCCAAAGCGATTTCCTCCCAAGCCGATGATCCGAAACCTTGTATTAGGGCAGAATTCTATATATCCCTAATTTTTGAAGCTGAACTAGGATTGACCAGAGTAACTGTCAACGCTCTTGTGATGATAACCAAACACGTCGGTTCGAGAAAATATCAGTGCATTGGCTCCGATGTTGATGGTTTACACACTAAATGCCTTACCTAGTGATATTCTTTCCTTCTGCTACTTTCAGAGATGAACACGATGCAGAGATACATTGTTTATTCTTGCCTAAATAATTGTAATGCATCTTTGCATACTGGTGGAAGACATTTCAGATTATCTTTGAGCGCGTTTGTGCCGTAATATTACTTGACGTCTTCCAGCCTGTTGCGATTTTTGGACATACCAGATCTAAACTGACAAAACGAAAAGAAATGCTTCAGCCAGAAAAAAAACGTTATTTTTTGTCACGGCTGGTCATTTAGTAAAAACACGCCAGCGTGTCGTTATAAGAGATCAGAAAAGAACACTTTCATAGGTTGCTTCGAAATGTAAACTGCAAATGATGCCGCAATTCCATATCAGGCATCATTGGAATTCAATATGAGCGAGACTCTTTTTTCCGATGAGGGTGAACCCTTGAAGAAACTTGTGGGTTAGCTTTCATTCAGGGACACTTATTGAAGTCACCATCTCTGGGACAGCAACTGTTTTACAGATTGCCATAAAATTCGGTTACGTTTCACCGGTGAAGCCTAAGTTTGTTAAGTGCGAAAACATGCGAATATAAAGGCGTTGATTGGCGCTAAATATGCCCATTTGAGTTTTCTTTAAACAAGTCTACAAATTTTACCAAGGCTAGTAAATGGAGTGACAGTCATTGTCAACTTATTTCACTCACATACAAGTATTTGTAAGTGCAGTTAGAAAGTATTTCTTCAGGTTTCCAGCAGTGTTTTGCATGCACGTTCTTTTCTTTACGCCTGTTCTCAACTCTTTCTTTACTACGGTCGCGATTATGTGCTCTGTTGTGGCTCTGTGCGCTTTTTTTGGACGGTTACTGCTGTCAGCGGAAGAAAATATTTTGTTAAGACCGAACCGGCATCAATAATGAAGTACGATTCGTTCAAGTATGTTTGCTTAAAACAACTACGCCATGCCACATGCTGTTAACCAAGTGTGGTAGGGATTTTGCAATGAAAGCACCGACAAGGTTGATTTTCGTAAACTGATTAAAAGCAGCTTCCTTAACTCAAGCTGGTAAATTCCATCTTTCGGTGACTCAAACTTTCAGCATAATGTGCTGTTTGGTGTTCAGGTCGGCGTTAAAACAATACCACTCTCCTCGCCCTCACATATTATAATACTGTGCATTCGGAGGGTCAAAGTGAAACAAAGTATATATATATATATATATATATATATATATATATATATATATATTGTAATGAAGAAGAAGAGCACACGGACAAGGCCAGCCAGATCGACTGTTCAATGCCTGCAGTGCAACCAGTAGGCCAGCCGGATCGCCAGTGCTTAGCACGAGTGGGAGCCGTTCGTGCAACCAGCTGTTCCTGCTCTGCGTCACCTGCCTTTTCGATTGTGAACAGACGCTACCATCTGAACTGTTCAGTACGCCCCTTTACAATTGGTGGAGGTGCTGGGTTTTCAAGAACATTTACACCCTGGAACTCCGGTCTCGGACTCTGCCTTCCGTCATGCCTGACTCTCCCCAGCTGACGTCGCCGCCACCCTCCATTGCCTGCTCTGGCGCTCTCCCGCTCCGCCATCCCGCGGTTTTCAGCGGTACGGATGAGCAAGACGTCAATGACAGGTTGAAGCTCTGCTTGCTCAATGCCGCATAGTTCACCGGACCACTACGGCGTACCATCCTCAAACTAACGGGCTTACGGAGCGCTTCAATCGAACCCTTCGTGATATGCTCGCCATGTACGTTTCATCGGAGCATACAAACTGGGACATCATCCTCCCATTTGTCACGTACGCATACAATACGGCTACCCAAAGTACTACGGGATTTTCCCCCTACTTCCTCCTCTACGGTCGCGATCCTTCCCATACCATAGATACGGTTTTGCCTTATACACCAGACGCGTCAGAGTGTGCTCCCGTATCAGCCGTCGCCCGATACGCCGAGGAATGCCGTCAATTAGCCCGTCATTTCACCTCCGACGACCAACAACGACAAAAAGACAACCACGATGGCGACGCTACGAATCCGAACTTCGCTCCCGGCACACTTGTCTTGTTGTCCGTGCCTTATACCACGCCTGGACTTTCGACAAAACTTCTCTCGAAGTATGATGGACCATACCGCATCGTCGAACGCACCTCTCCGGTCAATTATGTCATAGAGCCGCTTACACCGACATCCGACAAGCGCCCGTGGACGGGATATTGTCCACGTTCACCGCCTGAAACCATTTTATGAACCGCTCGTCTCCACGTCGTAAGTCGCCAGGATGGCTCCGCTTTTGCACCGGGGGTAATTGTAATGAAGAAGAAGAGCACACGGACAAGGCCAGCCAGATCGACTGTTCAATGCCTGCAGTGCAACCAGTAGGCCAGCCGGATCGCCAGTGCTTAGCACGAGTGGGAGCCGTTCGTGCAACCAGCTGTTCCTGCTCTGCGTCACCTGCCTTTTCGATTGTGAACAGACGCTACCATCTGAACTGTTCAGTACGCCCCTTTACAATATATATATATATATATATATATATATATATATAAAACGAGACGAACGGAAACCAAGGAGCCCGATATTTTTTTGTCAAAGTAGTCATATTGTAACGAGCCCACAAATACTAACATCAAAGACAGCATTGTAGAAAATATCTGCAGGTCTTAATTTACGAGTACTTAAAGACATTATAAATCAATGGAAATGCAAGAGGATGAAACAAATTTGTAGCCCCTCCCCTGTCGAGGAGATGCGGGTATCGAAGCTTGTGTGTTTCTTCGTTGTTCTTCCGAACGAATTGCACTGACGAGTACCACGTTGTGCTCGAACCACAACTGGTCACACGCACTGCAGCTGGCTGCGATGTTTTGGTTGAGAAACTTGCGTGGAAACCTGGCCGTCGCACTGGGGAAGTTGGCGCTAGCGTTGCCGAGGTGTGCACCAGCGTTGTCGGGTTGCTGGAGGGCTAGACGGCGCTGACGTTTTGCCGCAACATCGCGCTCCCTTAACTCGGGGTCCACGGCTCATCGCCGATGTTTCGCCTGGGCTTCGGAAGGCCTCACGCTAGAATCGGCACGTCGACAACGTGCCCTTTCCCGAGCGCGTTCATTCTGGAAATTTCATTTTCATTAAATTTCTTTTTAAAAATATGTCCGTTCCGTAAGACAATGAATGGCTCATAACCCTTAAGCCATGGCTCATGCCCCTGTAAAAGCGGCGTTCCCATTACGACGACAGAAGAGAAGTGAAATTCCACGCGGTAATAAATAGCGGCAACGCAGCCAGCTGTGGAAGCAGACGACGACTACGGCGAACGCGGGAGCAGTGGCACGAGCCATCTGTGCAGCTCTGAGAGCAGCTGGTTTTTGAGTATTACATCGCCAGCACAGGCTAGCCTATAAAAGCTTCGCCTGACGAACATCATATGTTATGACTATGTATACACACACACGCACACACGCACACACACACACACACACACACACACACACACACACATATATATATATATATATATTGACCCAAGGTGCCTTCAAATCACGTGCGCCAGCTGTTTCCTGCGTCTGTCCAGTTTTTTACGGCTACGTGCGAAAGATACAGCAGTGAAGCGGGCAACACGTGCTCACATGGCACGTGCGATCGGACCAAGGTGTCATCAGCGCGGGTCACGAGGAGAGGACGACGAGTCAAACTCTGGCGAGAAGAGTGTGTATGTTGAAGCGAGACTCTCACTTAGCTGCTTGTCGTGCACAAGTTCACCCAAGATTAACTAATTTAAGTACCTTCACTGAGCTGTGTGTTACAATTTTGGTAGAGGTGCTGGTTATAATTTCAAGCCCTTCTCGAGTCAGAGAAAGTAGCCCGGGCCCACGGCGACTCGCACCCAACGAACTGACTCCTCTTCACCAACGCAGCAGTCGTCGCTACCGGGTGAGCCCCCCGAGTTATTCTCTTTGCTGAATTCTATCGGAGCGTCAAAAGCTGTTAACGGAAACGCTAGCGAGGTGACAACTCAGACTGCGCCAATTCACATCGTAGTGAATCCACTTTTTACGCCAGAGCCTTTACATGGCAACACATGTGAAGACGCAGAGGGCTGGCTGGAATGCTTTGAGCGCGTCGCGGAGTTCAACGGATGAAACCCAGAGCAAAAACTACGAAAAGTTTACTTCGCGTTAGAAGACAGCACACGAAGGTGCTTTCAATATGCGTTCTTCTAAAGAAGAACGTAATTGCGATGAGCGAGAAGTCATATGCGCCCGTTACAGTATTGCCTGCAATGGCCTTTGAACTACATGTGCAAATGCTACCAGTTGTGCATTTTGAGTGGACCCTAAACCATGTTCAAATTTCCGAGTGCCGAGTATTCGTAATATCGAGTATTTGTCGCGTCTGGCTACCAAATGCACCTCACCGCAGAGACATAGGTTCAGTCTTCAAAGGCGTTGGTTGGAGTAGTCGTGTAATAATTGTTGTACTGATACGGCGACACGAACTTGAGGTTGACGATGTGTGCTTACGACGATTTGATCAAAATTGTGTTAGAGAAAATGACCTGAGGCTTCTTGAAACATTACACCCTTGATTTGCACGTGATCTGCACTTGGCCTGTATTTATAAAAAATCGTAGCGCGATAGATAACACACGCTGCGTTTCTACAGACCTTAGATTCGCCATTGAGCCGTAAATAGTGTATGGTACTCTTGATGCGATGTGCGAAAATATTTTGTTTTCTTTTATTTTGCATGAATGTTGGTTGGAAAAACAGTTTACATACAACGAATTATACACAAAAAGAGGCGAGATGTGAAAACAGTATGAACTACGTATGCGTAGAGCTTGCGGGTTGTAATTATAGACTCACCATAAATAAATATGCTTCTTTGGTTGTTCGACATCAAGTTTGTGTGTGGTGCTGAGATTGCGGTAAGTAAAAGTCTTTTTCAGACTGTGTTGGGTATCATTTCGGATCGGTGGAAAAGGAGCCATTACACACATCGAGGTATTCAGCCCTCCAGAGACATCGTAGGTTCTGTTTAACATTATGTATGTTAAGTTTTCTGAAAAAAACTGGCAGAGGAACAAAAAAATAATTTTGCTTCCCGCCAAAACATTTATGTGGCACTCAACACGCAGCATGCCTACGTTTTGTCATATATCGTGCATGCAGCTAACCCGAACACCGAAAAGAATTATTGACCAAATGACGATGACGTTTCATATTTGTCCTAGGTGGAAACCGCAATATGCATACACACGTGCGCACGAAACGTGGCTTTGGATAGAACTTTTTGCCAGCATAAATTCTTTTTTGTCAGGTCGCAATAATGGATGCGTAATGTTCTTATGTAATTTCTGCAAATATACAGATATTTATGTGACAGCGCTTGTATTGTATCTCTTGGTGATAGAATGTATACACTCTCCAGCATTTCCAAGGAGGCCCCCTGAGTGTCTTAGCCCAGGTCTTCGCCGTCCACTCTATGTGAATTATTTGCAGCGACCATGGTGACAACCAGTGCAACACCGACCGACCTTCAGATGCATGGTCGGGTGGTTTGAGCGTCGGCCAACCTCGAGTGCTTCTGTCTAGCTCCACAACAGTTGCAGTTCATCGAGGCACGACGTACCTTTTCAGCCTTGTGTAGGCACCTTGTGTAGAAGCACTAAGAAGGAACGTATCGGAGCGGCATTTTAAGAAGGTACCTAAAAGAACGAATAGGTTAACAGTGAAAGATCATTCTAAGTACACCCCGAGATGGCGAGGTCACTATTGTAGTTTTAGGACCTTACTATGGCCCACACTGGTGATAATTTTTCTGGATATTGCTGTACGATGTTACACGAACAAGCCGTCCAGTCTATGCTGAGCTTTGATGTTATGAAAAAGGAACAGTGATCGACTACCACTGTGATGAAAATTCACAGTGAAATATTTTGCAGAGAAATACGTATAGTATACGAATTTGAATTTGCTGTCGAAGTTTAATTCTGAAAACGGAGGCATTTGATAAATGCCCAACACGCCCCGCATTGAATTGTTTAGTATTTATTTGCCACTGCACACCAGGGTTGTGTGAATAATACGTGTTTTTTAACCGTTATTCAGGATTACTTTTGCGAAAATTGTTTCCCACCTGTGTGCTGTCTTGCGGGAAATTCTTCCGGTGGTCAGAGCTGTCAAAGCTTATTGTGAAAACCCGAGATGTATGAGTAGTTTATGGTTTACTCTTCGGAGCCAGACACCACTCTGCTGTGAACACTAGTTTTCTCGACATGCTTTCCGACTAACATTCGCTGCCGTAGCCTATAAATGTTGTCTACTAAGTCGTGTAAGACTAAATACTTAGTTGTCTAACAGATGCTGTTCCCGTGAGAAATGAACCCAACCGTATTTACAGAAAGATTAGAATTGATTTTTCAAGCACCCCTCCCCTTTTGAGTTTGTAGGTTTCATAAAGAAAGATAAACATTTTAACTACTTGCTTCGTTTCTTCTCTGCACTGGAATTTCGTTAACTGAAAAACAAAACTAAGAAAAGAGCGGAAACAAAATCATTACAGATTTATCAATTCATACTGCTGCAGTTATTTGTGAAGCACTTAACTAGACGAACACCATGTGGCAAATATATAAATATATAATTGGTGGTAGACTACTCACCGAAAATTGTGAAGCACTTATCTAACGAACACCATGTGGCAAATATATAAAATATATCATTAGTGGTAGACTACTCACCGAAAATCCATCAACTTTTCCAAGAAAGCATTCATTTGTCAGGCATAATTCCGATGCTATAGTCGTCTTATTGAAAAGCCCGTGAATAAGGATCAATATTACAAGTAGCATCGCTTATCGTACACGTAAAGATATTTTGTTGACACTAAAACCAACTGAAAATTTGTGATTCTGAAAACCAACGCACGCTGCACACGCGAAGTTTGTATGTCATAGGTACACGCATTTCGTAAAGAAGGAATATATCACTATCTCACTCTGTGTTCTTATACGTTTTCTATGCATTACCATTGAGACCGAAAAAAAAAACACCTGTGACCTCCCAAGCAAAGGACTCATTGACCTTATTTACAGTTTTCAAACCTTCACTATGTGATTGATGACAACTAGCGAAGTCTCACAAGAAACACCAGCTTGCTACTGCCTTGACTTCTAGAAGTATGGCTGGTTGTCAGTGTTTATGCATGGAACCCCTTATAAGTAGCCCTATGTAAGAGAAATCGAACAACATACCAATGAATTGACGACTGACTAAATATCTCGAGGGGTGCGAGAATGCACGGATGCATGCACGGGGGGGGGGGGGGGTGATCAGGCGTTTTCTCGATGGTAAGTAGGCTGTTGCATCACTTCATTTCTGGAAATATGGCGAAAAGATTTTTTGCGACTTGTTTGTCTAAAATTATTTATTTTGCGTTTTTCAGCATCGGGCTGATTGCGTGCATGATAAGGAATTCCTGTTTGTGCGTGGCAGGCTGGCCGCGTAGTTTGACCAGGGGCTGCAAATAGGCGTCGCTCGCTTGCAGGACCCCTCCGATTGTTGTATTCACGTCGGATGGTCCATCATCGAGTAACGAGAACAATAGCGTTCCTCCTCGCGTCCAGTCTCCAACGATGGTGATGTTTGCCGCGCTCAGCTGAAGCATTCTGTGGTGTCCGCTGTAGCCCCCCCCCCCCCCAAAAAAAAAAATGCAGCACTGTTGCAGCAGTTTGTACTACTTGATAACATATAAAGCACAACCAGAAAAAAAGAGATTCTAAGTAAAAAGACAGAAATCATTGATGGACTTGTCATAAACATTCTTATTTACTCGTTCCAAGAATTACGGCCCGATTTAGTTATCACATGCATATTAAATAATGAAAGGTTTTATTTTCAGAGCTTTTCTGCTACTCGCTATGCGTTTCCGTCATCCACATAGTTGCACGGATAATTCACCGGGGCTTGAAATCTATTCACTTCCTTACATAGTAAGTTTCCAAATAAATTTTTAGCCTGGAGCTGCTCTGCCATACTACATCGTAGTGCGAATGGCAGCACGGATGCACAGGTCTGCCGCAGTATTCAGGTGTCCTCAGCAGTAACTACAAAACAACAATTGAAAAGCAACACAAATTATTCTGGCACATTTTTCTAGGAGTAAGAGATGAAATGAAAGCGTTCGTTTGGGAGAAAGTTGCACGCCAGCTCTGCTTGCTAACCTTCGGTCAGCAGCCTCATGTGCAACAGCCCGCAACGAATGTTATGCCCACGCTCCGTCGAGTGAACGAGCAGGAAATCGCCGAGGTCTTCCCAGACCAGCATCAATACCTTCCTGCGCCGCTCCACTATATTATAAGCTACGCTGATGTCATCGCGACGCCCCAACAGGTCCCGACAGCTGCACCACTCAGCTACGCTGAAGCCTTTGCGAGGACTCAACCACTATCTCCGAGTGTACCTCTCGGTTAGGCCAACGTCGCGGCTAGGCCCCGACCGCAGCCCGCCATGCCATCATACCAGCAGCCGCCCTGTACTACGCGACCTCTTATATGGATGGGACCTACCCCAGCGAACCGGTGGCGTATTTCCGACAACCGGCTGATATGCTTTGCGTGCGGCTATTCCGGTCACATCTCTCGTTATTGTAATCGCATTCAGCCGCCTAGCGCCGCATCAGCCGTGACAAGCCAGTTCAAATGCCCATATTACGACCCCCATTTGGCTATGTCACCGACTCTGCGACCGACGCCAAATACCCGCCGTTCACCCGCCGCTCAGTGTCGCCGATGGGACCCTGTCTCGTAAATTGGGACGAGGAAAACTAATCTTAGCAGTACAAGAGGCAAGGGCTGCGGCGCCGTCGAAACGGGAAAGTCCTCAACGCAGCCCTTGAAATGTGATCGAAGTGTTTGTTGACGGTGTTCGCGCATCTGCACTCGTGGACACTGGAGCCGCCGTATGCTTTGCGTGCGGCTATGCCGGTCACATCTCTCGTTATTGTAATCGCGTTCAGCCGCCTAGCGCCGCATCGGCCGTAACAAGCCAGTTCAACCGTCCATATTCCGACCCCCATTCGGCTATGTCACGGACTCTGCACCCGATGCCAACTACCCGTCGTTCACCGTCTCCACGCCGTCGCTCAGTGTCGCCGATGCGACCCTGTCCCGTAACTCGGGACGAGGAAAACCAATCGTCACAGTCCAAGGGGCAAGGGCTGCGGCGCCGTCGAAACGTGAAAGTCCTTCCTTCTCGTCCTGTGTTCCTTGTTTCAACCGACTAATGACGCTTACTGCCTGTCGTTCAGTGTTCCATGAAGGCATTTATCAAGGCATTTCGTAATCATTTCGTATGTTACATGTAGGCAACATTCGCGCAAAGAAAGGGCTAAATGTCACAAAATGCTGTGTTTGCTATTGACGTCAGAGCTAGCAAAATGTTGATGTTTACAAGACTTTATGAAAACACAACATGGAATGATTGCATTCAAAGGCATTTCTGAAATGTTATCGAGGTGAACGAATAGAAAACATTTATAGCGTAAAGACGCTCGTCCCCGCAAAAGAGAGAGATGACTTTTCAGTGTCAATTGCTATAGTGATTCGAATATTGGCCGGTGATATAAGAATGAATTGTAATGGAAATATAGCGGCACGCGAGTGCGTGAATGTGAAACTTTCGTGGACTCACGATGCACATGGAAAATGTGGTGTAGAAATTTCTTTTGTGGAGCCTAGGAAGTGACGGGGAGGCAACACCTAAAAAAACTGTGGGTGGTGTGGATGGCCGAATTAACTTGAATTTAGGAGAAGCCAGAGATGACAGCAAGTGTGGAACTTAAAGATGTGTTTCTTAGAGTGATGGATAGAAAATTTTTAATATGTGGTATATGCGGCACAGAAAAGAAAAATTTTTGTCGTTTAGCGTACCCTAAACTACACCACGAAATTGATGTCTGTTGCTGTATTAGGTCGTCGCGTTCAAAATAACTGATTTATGCCATATTTGATTCTTTCATCAGAGCATCACGAATATTGCGCTTCGTCACTAAAGTGCAATGAACATCAATTAATAACGTTTATTTTCCTTTCGGTAAGCGGGGGTAAAAGAAGTCAGATATTCACGACTTATTCCAGCGAATAATCTGAACTAAAACAAAACAAAAAAGATTTTGTTATTGCTATAGATACTATATCACCCTAACAAGGCATGCCAATTTTCTTTTAATGTGTGTGCTCACAGTTCCCATAGCTAATGATCTGAGACATTGATGAATGTTTTTACAGCCTTGACATAAAATCTGGTTTTAGAATAGGTCGCCATTACCTGTATATCCGGTCAATAGTGTCATATAGTTTAAGTAGTTATGGTAAAAAACTCTAAGAATTCTTTGTTTTCTGTGATAACACGGCTTGTAAAGTTTTGACGCTAGATTTACATACTTCTCGCACAGAAGGAGATGAAGCAGAGAGGCGATGCGGAAAAATATTGCACATATAAATATTTGCCGACGTTCGTGCATTATACGAAAACCAATGCAGTAGGATTTTTCAAGCAGGCTTTCATGACTTTGAACACAACATTGCTTGCACAAAGTTCACGCATTTCCGGGAGTAATCTTCAATGATTGACTAAGCCATAACCATCAATAAAATGCTGGCAAAATATTGAATGCTTTACCTTCTTTATTTTGTGATATAGACCACCTCACGTTTAATAAAATAAAAAAATATAAGCGCACTATACTCAGTGTAGGCTTCACCTGAAGCTTTATTCATGAGTGCATGATTGCAGCCGTTTAGTGGAGTAGCAGCTAAGCTCGGAATAACGCCTCGAGTGGCATTCGCGAAGAATTAGGAGCAGTCATGAAGTCCGTCAATGGTCTTCATATCATGCCGCCAACCACGCTGGCCTGGGGGGTGTGTTCTGGACCGCACAACCCGTAGAGCTGCACCAGGCTTTTACGCTGCTTCTACCGGCCCATGTACACCGTATATATAGACTTGACGTTAAGCGTGATTCGTCATTAAATAGGCTGATATTTGCTTGCGCACTAATATGGGTGAGGTACGAACTAAATCATTTACTAAATCATGTAAGTCAGGTAACCAGAAACCAGGTTTACCGTAAGCAATCGAACTATATAACTGTGTTGCCCGGATATACATGTAAAGGCTAGCTATTCTAAAACCTAGACTACATGTAAAGGCTGTGAAAATATTGATCATTGTGTCAGATCCAGCGTTATGCTAACTCACATGGTTTGATCTTAATACCAAACACATGAACTATGAGAGAGGCAGTAGTAGTTTAAAAATTATTTCAGAGAGTCGCAGTTTCGCCCGAAAGGCGAAGCATCTATTGGAATGTCAAATTAGTAGACAGCTATACGAAGTAAGGATGGTAGCTTTATCTACCGTATAAGCTTCTAATCATAGGCATACGAACTGAACTAAAAAGCATGGTTTCACTCGCGCACAGGCAAACATGAACCCATTCACTCGATGGACCGCGAAAACGTGCTGTCAAAACGCTGGAGTGAGGAAACTCGCAAGCAGCAACGAGCGAATTGACTTTCGGGCTGCCTCTCGCATCAACGCGAACTAAGCCGCGAAGACACAGAGCACGGTGGACTCTGTCCCCGTCACCCGTGGCTTTCAAAATAGCGCGGTGCGCGCGCAAGGCGTGCGGATGCGCAACACGCAGCAGCAACCGTAGTAGAACCCGCCCCCCCCCCCCCTTCCCTCCCCTTCACCCGCAACCGTGCGCGCGACGGAAGACGGTGCGCTTCCTCCCACTTTCTTCCCTTCCGTGCGTGACATTGAGCCGCCATCGCTGGCTCACTCTTGCACGCTTTCACTGGCACATACAGCATACGGCGCGCGGCGACGATTTTATTGCCCTTTGACTTTGTACGAAACCTCACAGCAACGCAGATGGCAGAAATGCGCCTGTAGTGTCCATATAATTAATATATTGTGGGCTAGTGCTTGCCAAAACCACAATATGAACATGAGGGTGCGCCGTAGTGGGAGACTTTCCGTTAACTTTAACCACCTGGGGTTCTTTAACGTGTATCCGGTGCGCGTTACACGGGTGGTTTCGCATTTCGCCTCCATTTAACTGCGGCCTCCGCAGCCGGGGTTTCACCCCGCGCCCTCTGACTAGCAGCGCATCGCCAAAGTCACTTCGCCACCACCGTGATTAGGCCGCAGTGGCAGTGATGTCAAAGGACTAGTTGGTGCCCGAGTGGCGGAGCAGCAACCTCCATCCCATTCCCACTTCATTCCGGATAGTGTAGGTTCTCGTAGTTTGTCTCTGTTTAAATTCTCAGAATGGAGCGAGTTCTACCATTCCTACTCTTGGATTTGCTGGGCTAATCCACTCCACACCTCCCATTCCAGCAAATGTAACGGGTTCACCAAAGTTCTTTACTACTTGCGTCCCCTTGCGAGCGTCGTGAATAAAATAATATTTGTGAAGTGTTAACAATGTTGCGAATGATGTGACCCGCAGTGTTCTGTCTCTTTGATGAGATATATAAAAGCGAAACGTATAATTATGTTTTGGAGGATGACTTTTTTGTTTCACATTTACAGGCATATTAACGAGTAGCATCTTTTCCAGAACGTCTCCGTAAGAGGCGGTTACCTTATCTTTCATATACTCTACTGTTTTCAAAAAGAAAGAGCACGGCGGGTGTTCCAAAATACCGTGTATTCATGCTGGATGCATCGTTGGTGACGTGGTTTTTGGCCTCCATCCTTGTGTCTTAGGTCACGGATGATCTTGTTAAATTGCATCATTCTTGAAAATTTGCTGTGTTGAACTGCACTGCAGCCTTCTAAGGTAGTCGTCTTTTCACATCATTAAAACTGTACCATGGGGTGTTATTTTCCTTCGGAGCCAAAGGCAGTCTTCTATTGGTCAATATTGGAAGAGACGGTGCTAAATGCCTTTTTAAGCTGTATTAAATTTCCAAAGTCTATTTTTTGTCTTATTTGCAAATATATCGGTTTTGTAGGCTGTCCAAAGATTACCATTTAGCGCTCCAGTAATATGCACGCATACCATTCCAAGTCTATTCGGAATCTCGGGTTCCCATCCCATTTGCATTCCATTTGCTCGACTGTTGCCACATATTCATTTACCGACAATTCCGAGGGTTTGAACATGTGGAATGATCCCGGAATTATTCCACCTAAGGTCTTTCCACTCCGGAGCTCTGATTGGCATTGGCAGGATAGAAGTATGCGTGCGTTTGTAGGCTAATATTCATCGGGTGAGGGTTACTTTCCGTAGGTTTCATTTTACAGGACCACCGGGCACAAGTACTTTACATGACACCATAGGTGCCGGGAGAAGTAATATGCATCGAAATGCCGAGGAAGCTACCCTGCGAATATATGACATGATACGGCGGAAAAGACTCGCATGCAAGGGACGCACGCAGATGCAGATAACAGGCATATACCGGCTGCGGTGTGAATCTGTTCAATGAATTATATGGTATTACAGCGAAGCTGTTTATGGCTCTGGTCCCGTGAACTCTTCATGTCCGGTCTCGTGGGCTGATCCCGGAAATTATGCAGAAAGGGTGCATGTCGGGCATGTGTGCGAACCGCCCTCTCTTTGACAGCGTTCCAAGCGCCTGCGCATCTAGTTTGCTTTCCTTCCGCTCTCCCATGGTTGCGGTGCCGTCAAAACGTCACGCGTGCCTAATTTCCTCCGGCTCCTCGGGGCGGCGGTTCCGTCATCCACGCGAATCTATATAAGCAACCACAAGTACAAGTTGCCGTTCTCTTTGCGTTTTCTGAACGATCTTCATCGGTGTGGTTTGCCGCCTGCTGGCGACGATTGCATTCTCGTCTCTGTTCCTGCCGTCGCTCTTCGTAGGCGCGTTGCTCCTCGGGAGTCCGAGCTATACGCGAATATGATGGAATTATATAATAGCAGATGTTATACGAGGATGTGTGTGCGTGCCTATCGTCATGATGACAACTGATCAACGCAATAAATGTGTTCGTACCTGTGTTCAAAATTCCGTGCCACCTCTGTGTCGTGTGCTAAAGAGCTTCGCGAGTCATCCACCTTCACAGAGTGGAATGGCTCATGATTTTTTGGCATAGTGATTAATACGAAAAATTTTAGACTATTGGCCACCTCGGAGTGGTTGTCACCCGTATTTTGACCATTTTTGACAGTTGTGATGCTCTAAGCAAGGCAATACGGAAGAACAAGTGATTGAGGCCTTATGGTTAGTGCATCGGCTGCTCTGCTAGGGACCGAATTTTGATGCTGCCATCGAGCACGTAAATATTAAAAAAAACAAAATCAAAAAAAAACACAAGTGCTATGCGGCAAAGCAGCCGCAGCCATGGATGCAAAAATCTGGGCCAATTCCCAAAGAAAGCTTCGCTTTGAAAACATAACTGTCTTTACATTCGAACGGAGTTGCCTGCGTTACTAAGTGCTATGTAGGACTTTGCATACACGCATCATGGACGAGTGGGAGTTTTCCTGCGAACGGCTCACGATCACGGTCTAAGGCCGCATGATGTGCCTGGGCACCGTCCAGTACCTGCGGGAAAAGTTTGGTCAAGGCTATACCGACTCGAGTTTTTGCTCACACTGCTGCATCAAGCGCGCCTATGCTGAAGAAGGCTGTTAAGGAACTCTTCACTGGTATTCAACTCAGAGATGACCACCAGTACCGCGAACGTATTCTTTGTTCTTTACTAAAGATAAGGTACGTTTAGTTGACACGCATCCGTTTGGTGGTTAAGGCTCTGCATGGTACCCAGAAACGACGAGGTACCCAATATATATATATATATATATATATATATATATATAGTTGGTTTTTAGCACTGATGAAATACGCATCTTCGTCTTGGTGTTCGGACTGTATTGGTCAATGTGCGTGATAGCCACAACTACAACGATTGGGATGACGATAATGGTGAAAAGTGTTATTGTTACTCTTAGTGCACCTATGTTGCCAATAACTTAAACCATTTTTCTGACGGCAGTGGTGAGCTGTTCTATGTACGCATTACCGCCACTGTGTCGCACACATCGCTGTACTCTAATGTTTTCTTGAGAGCCAATATTCAACATTCACTTAGAAAATAGTCACTTCTCACAATGCCAGTCGCACATGGGACACAACGAAAGGTGTAACAGTACCGCCTAGGTTGGCTTGTGCCTGGCATGGTGGAGCGTCCTCGAACTAAGTACAATTGTCGTAAAATCCTACAAAATTTAGCCGGATGCAGTAGGCATCAATGCTGTAAACGTGCACCTTAGACAAGACGGAAACAGTGCTTAAAATGTACATGGGCATTTTTAAGTCTAATTTCTTGCAGTACTTTTACAGGAATTCATGTTTCCGCATAATTTTTACCATTTGTAATTGTGAGGTGTTCTTAACATTCCAATAAATCGTCAGCACCTTTTCAAACAAAAAGAAATTTCGCAGCCTAATGGTTGGTTACTGCGAATGTAAGCCAAAGGTAATCCTGATGAAATTATAATTAAGGTATAAACAAGACTTGCGAAAGAAAATCTTGTTGAATTCAATCGCAGATATGAAAGCTGCCATGGAAACCTGTAGGGTGCGTGACTGGTAAAAGCTTACCTATTTTCTTACCTAAACAAAACTTATGTTAGAATTATTACTGAAAAATGGTTGTTTACTGGCGTTCTCTCGCTCACTCGCGCCAGAGTCCTTGGTTGTTTATCTCCAAAATTCTTAATCTTCCTTTTTCGTGACAAAGGAGCGCAGCTAATACTAAAGGTAAAACACATACAACTTCAGACTGATAAAATGGGTTAAATGTCAGTGTAAATGGAGTTTAACTCACATTTCGAATAATCCCCATATGATTAATGGTTCAAATTATAATTTTCTACAAAGGATCGAGTTGTCTATGGGAGTATGGGGAAATATTTTTTATAACATCTGGTGCCTTCATCTAGTGCCTTCATCTGTTGCATCAACGCATGTAGTTTGTCACCCAGAACCTGCTCAGCTATCACCTGGCCGATAGAAAACATTGGAGCTATCTTCTCACCAAGGTCGAGCAGTTCCAGAAAAACTTCGAACTCGAGCACGCTCTCGTCGGAGAGAACACTCTTCACTTGGCGATCGTGGGCTCGAATACCGCTGGGGCGATAGTTAAAATCGCTTTGGCAACGGCGAGCACGACCTGCCGCTCGGTAGGAGGTGGCATTCGCTGCTGAGCCCCAATCTTCATTGTGCCGAAGTAGTTGGCCCAGTCGGGGTGGCGGCGAGTAGGTGGGAAAGCCCCGCAACCCGAGGTGTCGGTATGGGCACTTGGCGGTACATGATCTGCCTCACCACAGTGGAAGCACAGAGGATGGCGATCTGGTGTGCGGCAAACATCTGACTTCCGATGGGACATGCGTCGATCGTCGGCGTAACGTACCGGTTGCTCCGGCTGCTGAAGCACAACCGGAGGAGCGGCATGTGAAAAAAATGGAGGCGTGCGTCATTCTTCAATGGACCGTACTAGTTGGGCTGGTGGAAGTACAACTGGATGAGCGGCCTGACCAAACAGCGGAGGTGACGAAGCAGGGTGTCTCAAGGCTTCAGTGTAGGTCAAGTTTTGCCAAACGGAAAGGTGGACCGGAACGCTTGGTGCACTTCATCTTCTATAAAACTCGCAGTGGAGCTCACCGTGGCTTGTGGAGTGCCGTAAACCTTTAGTATTTGTTCGCGCACAACGATGCGAATGAGTTCTAGGAGGTTGTCAGTGTTGCTTCCGATGGCCGTCAAAATGTCTGTAGTCGCGTTTACTTGCCGCTCGTAAAAGTTAGAGCGCTGCTCAAGCGTCTTCTCCATACTTACAGCCTCGGATACATATTCGTCTACAGTCTTCGGAGGGCTCCTCACAAGACCAGCGAAAAGCTGCTCCTTCACTGCTCGCATCAGGTGACGCAACTTCTTGTCTTCGGTCATTCCTGAGTCTGCTCTTCTGAAGAGGCGTGTCATATCTTCCACGAACGCGGTAACAGTTTCGTTTAGAAGCTGAACGCGGACCTGGATTGCTCGTTCGGCTTGTTTGCGGCGTTCAGCAGTGGCGTAGGTGTCTAGCAGCGGACGGCAGAACTCACCATGTACGCGCGCCGTCCTCCGGGCAAAAGTAGACATCCCTAAGTTTAGTCGCGTCGTCCTATTCGTTGTATTCGGCCACTCGCTCGAAGTCGGCCATCCAGTCTTCGACGTCTTCGAAGACATCGCCATGGAGCTACTTTGGCACCTGTGGGTTCTGAAGTGTGTACCGGTTCGTTATTGCGCTTTCCACACCGGTTGAGGTGGTCTGAAGCGCTGCGGTGTCTTCAGGAGGCAGTCCCCGGATCCTGCGGCTGCTCCGATGGACGGGAGTATCGACTAGCACGGGCAGGTGGCTACGGGTGTTACGGGTGAGCACTGATCCCTTGTTCAGAACGCTCACGAACACGACCTTTTGTGATTGGGGGTGGTACGTAACTGTGCACGACCAGCATGAGTGAACAAGGCCGAAAATATATGAGTGTAAAATACATTTTTCATCATATAATGGAACTAGAGCAGATAAAGAGTGAACACCAGCAAGAAATACTAGAGCTGGTGACGACAAACGTGCTCCAGCATTCTCGGAGGCCGTCGTTGGAAACGGTAAAGCCAGGATCTTTATGAATGTTCCTCAACTGTAAACGCTCAAGCCTGGCTGTGCTTCTTTCAGTACGCGTGCGACCAGAATAATTGGCGACAAGACCTTAACAAGGTTATGAATATGCGTTTGTACCTACGAGGCATTGCGAAAACCTGGCATGACTTGAGAATCGCAGAACGAGCGCAGCGGCCTTGGGTTGAGTGGAGAGACAGTTTGTGACACCTTTCTCAGAGAATACGCTCCAGCGCTATGACAACATATAGCCTTCAAATATAAATCCGGCCCTCTCATAGAATACATTTTTGAGAAGACTGCTACATGTTGCGGACTCGATGTTGTCGGACTCGTCGCTCATACCTCTGATTATATTAGGACTGCCTAAGAGCATGCAGAGCGATGTCCAACTACGAACACCGCGTACTGTGAATGACTTGCTTAGAAATATGAAAGACTTATGCATTCTACAGCATCAAGAGAATGCTTCTAACGACTACAGTACTTCACCTAATGAAGATCACAGACTGCAGTGTAAAAACGTCCCCAAGTAGACAACTGGAGGTCCCCCTCTCTCATTTCAAGAGATCATCTTCCTTACCGATCGTGCCAAGCTTGTGAACATATCTGTGCAAGCAAATGGGCGGGACGTCAAGGCTTTAGTGGATAGTGGAGCTTCGATAACAGTTGTAAACAAGAGTGAAATTGCGGACCTAAGCATCGTGGAAGATTGTCCTGTGACGGTGGATGGTTACGACGGAAGGAAACAGACGCATAATGAGTGGGCGGAAGTATTCATTACGTGTAAAGGAAAAAAGCACCTTAACTAAGTCGTACTAGATGGAGAAAAATATCAGTTGTTCTTGTCTCACCCAGACATGCAACAGCTACGACTTGACCTCTACTGGGATGGGGAAGTCACTGCTCGGGATGACCGCCAAATGTCTTCGGTTTCACTTGCTCAACTTTAACGGAAGCCCACTGCAGCGACGGACGTTATCCAGCTGTATGCTACTGCGGCTGCTGATGATGATGATGAAGCTGCAGTTGCAGGGAAGCGGCAATTGTGTGACCGGTGTATATATAGCACCACGCGTCGCGGCTCTGCCAGTCGGTGTGGTGATCGGTGTTGCCTCGATATATCGCGGAATGAAAATACGTATACAGCTGCACTGAACTTTCGGTCATCGTAAACGTCGGTGATCTTTCGCATTGAGACTAAAACTCCAGGACGACCGAATATCCCGCCGAAGCGAAGCGGCTGCAGCAGAACTTATAACGCAATCTGAATTATTTTTTTCCGTGCAGCTCTCTCATTCATCTACTTATCAGATTCTCAAAAAGACGATTGTCCGTTCATGGCATGAAACGCAACAGCGCAAATTTTCTGCTTTTGAAAACCGATTTGCCCGAGAAGCACATTTGCACACACTAGCATGTATGATCAACGTTTTTCATTCGCTTACAGTAAATTGCAAACCGTGCAGCTATAGCGCTAGCATAACATAACAAAGAAATGTTAAAACTCACGCAACTTCGCACATTTAAGCGATACCGCATCACACTGAGGTGAGCTGTAAGCATCATACTTCCTTGTTGCGCTATGTACGAAAACACGGAGACAGCGAAACAGGGACAAAATATTGCGTTTTTCCTGTCCCGGTCCTTTCGTACGTATAACTGGTACAGATTTCCCGTGTAATAATCTATACCGTTTCGAATATTCCAGCTCAAAAAGTAGATTTGGGCTAAATGCTACAGGTAATTAAAAAAGCGTAACGATAAAAATAAACACGTCCGGTATATCGGAGCCTATAGTCGGGTACAACTTAAGAAGGCAGCGGCATTTGCCCCTGAAATGCGGATGCACAGAAGCCTCCACCAATGGGCGCGCACGCTAGACTGACGTCGTCAGCCGGGTGGCCGGTGACCCCGCCGTCGGAGAGAATGCAGCCCGCGCTTCGAACTCGGCTGAGTCGCGTCAGCGGGACTATTCCTTTAGTTGTGGAGGCAATCGGCGGCCGCGCTTCGGTCATCTGGCCGTGGCCTCTGTGGTCTTCTTAAGTTGTAGCCTATTATAATAGATGTGACACTCGCGTTATGGTGGCTACTTTTTCGCTCAACGACCTACCTTCAGCTATTTAGAAGAACGTCCTTCGGCAAACTTGTTTGGTCACTCTGCTCGGCACGACAGCCAGCCACACTACAACTACTTGCCATTGATGGTGGCGTCAGCCGCATCATCAGAGTAGCACGAGAAAATGCCTCTCAGCGAAACAGTCCGCCGACTAGTCGGACGATCGTCGGCGCCGAATTCTTGTTGGCAGCGGTTGCATGCCGGTCCTGGGTGACCGGGCATTTAGCCAAAAGCAGTCTGTTGAAAAACGGCTCATCGAGGAAAATTTGTTGCCTGTAAGCAACCATCATTCATTAGAGTTTAAGTTTTGCAAAAGAAAGTACGCCTGCTTTTGCATTCATAATTATTTTACTTTCTCACAGTCTTCCTTTCGGCACTTAAAGTACCGGAATCTCTACAAACGAATTAGACAATGGGGCTGCTGCTTGGTGAATATTGAAAGCGGGTTTTGTTGCAGCAATATGGCCACTTATATGTCTGGTAGCTTTGAGGTGTTGTAAAGCCAGTTGGTGGTGGACATCTGCATAAAGAACGATGGGTAATTATTTCACACGTGTTCATCACGACTGCTCATATGAAGTGAATTACGAATAAGATAAGCATTCCTAACAAAATTTTTAGCTTATATTTATAATTTATTTAGTATGTTTCTTCATATAACTGGGTATATATAATGAAAAACAATGATTCACCTTATTCGAAGAAGTATGATAACGACCCCTACAACATAGGGTTTGAAGAAGTCGACTGCAACACAGATGCGATCTTGGATAACTGAACATATTTAAAACCCTGGATAATGCAGATCTTCTAGAACTAATTTTTCTCAATTGAATTCGATGAGAATATATGGATTCCTGTATTCAGCATGCATGTTGAGATGAGAGCGCAGGTTTGTATAACTAGGATGGAAGTGTGTGTTCGCATGAAGACAATACCGCTTTGAAGACGAAAAAAAAAAGGAACAGAAGAGGTACAGCTAGGCGAAAATTTTCTTGCACTTTCAGGACATCAGGAATGAGGCAAGTGATAATTCAAGGAGTATGGGAATTCGCTAATACACTATCTGAAGTGCGAGCGCTCCCATCGCGAAGTGCAGAATGCAATGCGATGGAAGCGGCCGTGACCGGCAGAACGTCGCGCCAAGCGGGCTTCAACGGAGTACGCACGCCGTACCTCTTGCACTCTCGTACTCGCGAATAACAGTAACGGTAAAACGAGGTGTGACGTCTTGAGACAGCGATTCGGTGTGTTGTGCACCATTGGGCTTCCATAAAGGCGAGTACGTCTTCCCGAGTAACTAACACTCCGCTCAACGCCGATGGCGTCGACAACAGTTCTGCGTGTTGTTGCTACCAAAGCCGCTCACCTTACTTCGTATGGCATTGCTGTGTTGCTATCGCATTCATTGCTTCGCCCTTAGGGCGAAACTGTGACATTTTTTGACGAATACACTGATCACGCAGAAAAACAGGGATAAATCTTGTTCCATGTAATGAATGGGGCATTCAAAGCACGAATGTGTTTGCACGCAACCGGATTTCTGCCGTCGGCGTCGCCGTCGTCGTAGCCGTCGCCGTCAGGTTCCCTATAGATGAAATCTTCGCGAGACTGCGAGAGATCCGATTTGCACGCAATATTCACGCAAAATTTTTACGCCAGTGCCTTGGCCACTCGACAAAAAGGCACAATAATTTTTATCCTGCGGCAGCACTACTGCTCTACTTATTATCAAAAAACACACTGCGGCGGTAAGCATTGTTACGTGTTCAACATCTCGCATGATTACAACACCTCTTGGATTTTTTTGTTCCAACGCTGAACAATTGAGGTGTTGTGTGTTGGTTTCTCTGCCAACGTCCTAATGATGTTTTGGATAGGACGCTTCTGCTTTGGGTTATTGTTCTTCCACAAGAAGTAAAAAGGAAGTGCGATGTCAGGGTGGTGTTGCTAGGTCGCAGGAGCGTGATTAAGGAATGTGGTTCCCGGGCTATTTAGTAACTTAGTGCGCTACTGCTTGCACTATACTGGACCCTGGCGTTATACATGGCCATACTTGAGCTGTGCATGTGTCATAACGTCATAATCACGATATCCTTACTGGGAGTACTTCTGTCGGTATCATTTGAAAGTTCAGTTCTGGCCTTAGTGACGTGTGTTTTATGGTAAAGCGCTTACAGGCATGCGAAGATCTCACAATTTTTAGGCCGATTTTTTTTATGGCGCCGTGCGGTCCAACACTTTTGCCTTTGATTTTATTTTCATTTCATGCCAATCAACAAGCAACACTTATGTATTGCACAAATCGCACAGGTGAAAAACACAGGCGTCTCACACGCAACCCTACATACTTTAAAAGCAAAATGTTGTGTATGCAGACGGAAGAAAGGTTGTGTATTGCAATTTATGTAGTGCTTTGTATAATTACAGGAGAAATTGCCATCCATGCAGGAATTCACTATGAGGACTTATTTGGCGATTTTTATTGCGATAGCAATTATATGGACACTTCAACCGGATTTCTGCCGTCGGCGTCGCCGTCGTCGTAGCCGTCGCCGTCAGGTTCCCTATAGATGAAATCTTCGCCGCGCGCCGTATGCCCGAGCGGAAGCGTGCGGGGACGCGCGCTATCACGGAGAGCGAACGCACTCAATCTCCCACGCGCAAGCAAGGAACCGGGTAGCCAGCGCCGGAGAAAGCGGGGGGGGGGGGGGGGGGGGGGGGCGCACTTTTATTCTGCCAGCAACCGCGCTCGTCGCTCGCTCGCACCGTCGCTTATCTCCACACGGCTCTGACATTTATGCGCCGTGCATTCGCCGCTCAGTTTCCGTTGAAGCGATAGACCGCACGTACCTTCGCCCGCTGCTTGCTGCCAGCGTTTTGCCAGTCATTGTCTGCAGTCGTTCAGTGTGATCTATTCATGTTTGTTTGTGCGCGCTCACACCACGCTTGTTCATTCCGTTAGTAATAGTCGCGCCACATTTTCCAACGCACGCTACACATGCAATGCTGCCCGGATCGGCAGTGCAGCGCTACAGGTGTGTCCCTTCGCACGCGCTGCCCACGGGAAGCGCTTCTCATCAACACCACCGTTTCACAGGCGCCTTCTCGTGGTCATCGAGTCTCCCTTCATGTCGGTCTACTTACGGCGCAGCACACCTGCTTACTTAATCAGCTCATGTTTACTACAATTCATATTGCTACCAAAGCCGCTCACCTTACTTCGTATGGCATTGCTGTGTTGCTATCGCATTCATTGCTTCGCCCTTAGGGCGAAACTGTGACATTTTTTGACGAATACACTGATCACGCAGAAAAACAGGGATAAATCTTGTTCCATGTAATGAATGGGGCATTCAAAGCACGAATGTTTATTCATTAAAGATAGACACCATCTCGTACGCCTGTGATACCAAGTAAAATAATCCAAAATATAACCGTCATTTGGCAGTACTCAGAACAGAACGGGAGAGAGAGAGAGGAGGAAAGAAAGCCAGGGCGGTTAACTGGACTTTGTCATGTTTCCTACCCTACGCGTTGGGAAGGGGATAGGGGAGTGAAAGAAAGACAGAGAAAGTATGAGTCTTGGTCAGATTTTCACATGTCCTAAACCAGGTACAGTGTATTGATAGCCGTGCACAGAAGTCTATTGCCTTCAGGCACTATAGATATGCTCGAGTGGCTTTGTGGGCTTATGGGAATCACCCCTGTGGGCTAAGTGACCGTAAGTTGTATACGTGATTAAAAAGAATGTATGCACTGTTCGCTTCACTTTGTCGACTGCTTGAAACTTCTGTATTACGGGGCCACGAGCCACTGCTCCTACCCTGCACAGCCGCCGGGATTGGCCGAACTTTTTTTCACAGGGACGCGGACACGTAAAATGCCGACCACCGAGAAGCTGGCAGCGTCGCTGTAAAAAAGAGAGAAAAAAATCCCCGATGGCTACAGTACTCCCTAATGCAAATTTTGAGCGCAGCTGTTTAGGTGTTCTGACTTCGCGATGTGTTGTGGCAAAGAATTACAGCGAAGCTGTAGTTCTTTGGGCGGCTTGCGTCCCTGGGTGTCTTGGGCGGCTTGCATCCGTATCGTGGAAAGGAATGGAGACGATACGATTAGGCAGAGATGCAGCCAATTGTGCACGTGGCCTGCGCTTTTGTGGTTATAACATCGCGTGCGTCGGAGGTATCGGCGCGGCTGCAGCAGCGGTTACGGCAGATGAATGGGAGGTGTGGTGACCGCGCGGCGGCGCTTGTGGCAGCGTTGTTTGGTGCCGTATGAAAAACATGTATGATTTCAATAATGTATGTAGCATCATACCAACCGTGGATAAAATTAAGGTGTTCGGACTGATAATCGAGAGTAAGGGAACAAACGGCGAGACAGTTCGCAACATTGACGCAAAAGTATCGAACACGATGCGTCTTATTAAACGCATCACTAATAAACACAAAGGCATGAAAGAGGCTCATCCAATCATTCGTACTCAGCCATATCACGTAAGCGGCAGCCTATCACCGATGGTTCGTCGCAGAAAAGGAAAAACTCAACAGCCTAATTAGGCGAATACATAAACAAGCACTAGGATTGCCTCAACACGCCAGCACAGACCGCCTTCTTAAACTGGGATTACACAATACCCTCGAGGAGCTTATCGAGGCACAACAAATATCACAATACGAGCGATTGGCGAAGACTAAGCCAGGCCGCCAGATACTCGAGAATCTCGGCAGCTCTTACCACACCGAACACGGCGACAAACATGACATACCACGCGATATCCGAACTAAACTCACAGTTCCGCCGATACCCAAGAACATGCACCCCGAACACAACGAGGGCAGACGCGTCAGTAGAGTCAAAGCTATGACTAAGATTTTTGGTCACAACGAGGAAGCGGTCTTTGTCGATGCAGCACGCTATCGGGACCGTCACCGCTTCGTAGCTGCGGTCGTAGACCACACACACCAATGCAAAGCAAGCGCATCAATCGCCACAAGACACGTAGAAACGGCGGAGGAAGTGGCTATCAAGCTGGCGATAGCTCACACCAATGCCTCGTATAACATCAGCGACTCTCAAACGGCCGTGCGAAACTACCCCAACGGCAGAATCTCCCCTGAGGCATTGCGGATCCTTAATACAGGCAAAACTTATGAGGCAGACAAATGCGTACAAATCCTCTGGATCCCAGCCTCTTGATCAACACCTCTTGATCAACCGGAGTTCAGTCCAAACGAGGTGGCGCACAACGTGGTTCGAGGTCTCACGTTCCGAACCGCGTTCGAAGACGCAGCCACCCGAACGGACACCTCCGCGGGGGTGTGGGAATGGGGCGATCGGCTCACTAAATTTTGTGACATTACTCAACATTATCGAATGCAAACGCGTGAGTATCCACCGCCTCACCCCAAGCTCAATCGGGCCCAGTCCGTTCAATGGCGGCAGCTACAAACACGAACATACACGAACCCAGTCATCATGAACCATATATACCCCGAATTATATACAACCAATCTATGCCAGTATTGTAACACCAGAGCCACACTAGATCACATCCTATGGGCATGTCCAGCATTAATCAGCAATACTGGGGTCGCGGCCTCCAATGAGGGCCTTCGGGCGCGTTGGGGGACTGCGCTGCTCAGTTCAGGCCTGGACCAGCAACTCTGGGCTATCCAGCAGGCCGAGGAAGCTGCCGAGAGACACGGTCTCTCCGCTGTCTCCTAGGTGGGAACCCAGCCCATCAATCTGCCGGAAATAAATAAAGTTCTTCTCTCTCTCTCTCATGTATGCAGCCTTGACAGCTTCGCTGGTAATCCGTCCCCATATGCTTTTTTTTATTCTTTTCAACGACAGGGTCTCGGCTACGGTGCAGCCTCTACTTGAGTGGCTCGTTTAGCAGCAGTGGCAGACGAAGCATTTCCACCGGTTGCGCAGCTCATTGTTCTGAACGAAAGCGTGAACACGACTGCGTCGCTAGCGCGGAGCGCATTCTCTAGCAGTGGCGGCGCAGGCTAAGTAGCGCGTGCGCAGTGGGTACGAACCCACGTCCACGCTTTGTTTCCATATATAGTACAGGTGGACGCGCTCGCTGCATGGCTGGTCGCCGCAGTAGAGCACGTCTCCTGAGACGCTCCGCTATCCTTATCGCCAGTTCGACGCACTCTCCTGCTCCGCTTTTCGCTTCATGATTCCACTGCAGCCTCCTCCTCCACTTTACTCCTCGCGCTCTCTTTGCTATCGTCGTCTTTCATCCTCCGCTGCGCTTCGCATTCGCTCTTTCATCCTTCAGTGTGCTCGTTTGCTCAGTTGCGCCGAGGGACGCCGACGCTCAACGCAGGCACGGACGCCTAAGAGCTGTGCTCTAAAATGTTATGGAAATACAGTGAGCCTTACCGAGTAAGGAATCGAATCGTTAAATTTCAAAATTACTAAGAAGTGTAATAAGTTAAGAGCAAATTGCTACATGTAATTTGTTGCGTTAAAGTAGTTAATATTACTGTCCTCTGTTTCAATTGTAATCACTGCCACACGCGGGGAGTATTTTGCGGCCTCGGCACTTATTCCAATAAACCCAATGTTGTCGACCATCCTTAGATCAATATATATGCTCCGAATACCCGCATTACATGCAAGTTATTTCTGCCTTTTATGTATTGAGTGTTTTCGTAATAAATGTATAAATGAGCCATGATGAGAAATGCCAGCATAACTAGGTAATGTTCCTGTATTTGCAACACGCATGTCAAATAAAACTAAACGTTGGGGTTTTTACGTGCCAAGGGCACAGTATGGCTATGAGGCACGCAATAGTGGGGGACTCCGGATTATTTTGACCATGGAGGGTTCTGCAATGAGCCCACAATGCACGGTACATGGGCCTTTTCCCATTTAACCCCCCACCGAAATGCCGCCGCCGTAGCCGGGATTCGATTCCGCGCGCTCAAGTTTAGTTGCGCCACGCTGAAGCCGCTCCGCTACCATGGCGGATGACGCATGTGAATAAGATTATAAACGCGAATTGTGCAACAATTTTATCTCGCTCTTAATGAATAAATTTCTTTGCAGCACATTTTCTAATATATAGCGCATGGTTTTATGTCATGCCATTATTAGTCATTTCTGATAC
Source organism: Dermacentor silvarum (assembly GCF_013339745.2). Lineage (NCBI taxonomy): Eukaryota > Metazoa > Arthropoda > Arachnida > Ixodida > Ixodidae > Dermacentor > Dermacentor silvarum. The sequence goes on from NC_051162.1 coordinate 141,359,291, forward strand.
TTTATTGCTACATAATTCACACTTATTATGCGCGTCGAATAAAGTTAAAATTATACAAATCAAAGGCGGGAAAATAAATATATATGAATGCAAAAACCAGCTGTACCGGTCGCAAGCAGCTCGTGAAGCATTAAGAGCTCGGGAAGAAGGAAAAATATGAGTTGCAAAAATGCATGCATGGATGCAGATCACCCTATACCATGCGCCAGCGCACCCCGTACAAAAATCTGAACGTGAAACAGAAACCGAAACTAGACGTGATAACCACAGCGGCTATCACAGTATATGCCACATCCGGACTGTTGCGCTAGTGATGTGGCGCGAGAGTCTTTGACACCAGGGACTATAAGAGCGATAGTAGTAGCTTTGGGTGTCTCTTATAGCGCTGTGGTAATTTACCAAAAGCTATAGCGTTGCCGTAGAATTTGTCAAAATACGTGCTAACACTTGATTTCTGCGGTAATCCTTTTGCGTGACTAAGTTCGATGAGAAACGCCAAACAAAGGGCATCCCAGCAATAGCCCTCACACTTTAATCCCCCTTGAATCACGTGATTTACCACTACATTGCACAAGCGTACCGGCTTAAAGGAATAAGTTTTTGTGAGCGTTTTTTGTGGCCGCACGCCTCGCCGCCCGACCCGAAGGAGTTGGAAGGCGTGACGTCACGACACCCTCATCGGATAGCCAGCCGGTCGGCCGCAGTCATTCGAAGAGCACCGACGGCGCCATCGCGAGCATGGATTCAAGTTCTGGTGCCTCTACCAGCGATGAGTACACGTCTGAATACGAGGACCATTCCAATTTGGCAAGAAATATTACCGCTTACGGTTACGAGCCTTCCGCATCAAGCGAAGAAGAGCAGGCGGCCGTGGAAGTGCCAGTCAGATTTTCGCGAACCGTAGCGCGAATATTTCGCTCGGCAGCAGACACTTGTGCAAAAATTATTTGTTATTTCCTCTGTAAACTTGCTTTTTCCAGAGCGCACGCAGGCGAGGCAACTGCGGGGTACTTCAGCACTGCGTGGATGACTGTTTATGCCGTCGGCGTGAGCAACTGCTGTGAGTTATCTGCACGGTGTAAGAACATTTAGGTGTTGACACTGCGCGCGCGAGAGCGTCCAGAATATGTTCGGCAGCGCGCGGGGGCCCCGAGAAGCTCAACTGCGAGCCGATAGATGGCGCCACGGTCAGCGGTCCCAGCTTAGCGGCGCCAACGGCTTGACATTGCTCTGCTTCCCCTAAATTTTCGTTCATAGCGAAGTGGGTAAAACTCAAAGCGCGAAGGAAATTCGTTATTTCATATTAAAGCATATGTATACGAGGTTTAATGCTTCGCAAACATGAAGGGCGTGAATGACGTGAACACGGATCGTTTGGGCAGCACTCAAAGCCCAGTTAAGTTAGGCTCGCGCGCACAATTTCTTTCGTCCGGTCCAGCCGTTCATTTAAGCACTAAAAAAAAATAAAAGCGTTAGCCCACGTGCTACCCCTCGATCAGACAAAAATAGTGACTGCACTGGAAAATGTTGCATTTTATGCTTATCGCTGCTTCCATTCACACTCAGCAAACTGTTCAAGCATCGTTGCGCGAATTTAGTGTGGTCACGATATAAATTAAGAAATGAAATGGCGCAAGCTTGCGATATGCAACGCACTGGAGCAAAGTGGCTGTTCATGGCTAGAACTTAAGAAGAGAATGCACGCATCAGCTATGTAAAAGCTCTTTCAGAGGAATTTATTCGGCGGGACAAAGGCAGGCGTTTTATCTTGAATTACAGCATCACTAATACAGTTTAATGATGAAAACCTGAGCAAATGCCTTTTTTATTTCAATTCCACTTAACATAGACCGTGTATATTATTCATTTGGCTTTCGCCCATTGAGGACTGAGTGGCTCTTGCAAGATCTAAAAAAAAGAGGTGGCTTTCTTTTTTCTTAAATTGCAAATGAGAATGTTCCAATGTAAGCGTGTTTGACAATGCATGTTATAACCCAATGCATGTCAACAAATACACTTACACCCACCACAGAATAATCCCATAGACCTTTTATTTATTTGTTTTTGCGAAGACACAATACGAAAAAACTTTTGCATGAAGCAGCTCGATAATTTTAATAGGGGATAACCATCCCAGTAGCTTACGCTCTCAACACTCAAACAATGGAAAAATGTTGAATAAGAACATGCAATCGTGTAACATTCACCGTACGCGCATTGTAAAAGAAAATCTGTAGCCAGGATGGAACAATAAAACAGCTGTATTATACAGGGTGCACAAATATTTAAAAATATGCAAATGTGACGTAGGTGGACAGAACCATAGTAATGTTGTTGCCGTCCTTTGGAGATACTGAGATAATTTTTTTTACTTTCCGCCTAATTACATATTTACTCTTAATTTATTATTCAACTTCTCATAGATTAAAAGTGTCAATGAAAAAATTGTAGAGCAACATGAAAAACTCCCGATACAGCTTTCTATTGCTCAATACGTGCTACGTAGAAGTGTTTTTCTGAGCGCGAAAAGCCCACGCATGCACGCAAAGTGCCTCGGGCGGCCAGTCGCGCGGCAATTTTGCATGTATTCGCGCAAAATTTCACGCTCGGAAAACACTTTTATGTATGAAATATTGAGCAACAGAAAGCTGTATCGGGAGTTTTCCATGTTGCTATACAATTCTCTCGTTCACACTTTTTATCTAATTATAGCAATAGAAAAGTTGATTATTCAATTATGAAAATTGTTATGTAATTAGGCGGAATGCAAAAAAAATAATAGGAGTATCTGCAAGCGATGGCAGACAACATTACCTTGGTTCTGTCCAGCTACATTACATTTGCATATTTTTAAATCTTGCTGCATGATAGTTATGCCACCCAGTATATATCTTGTACATGCAGCAGAATTTGCAGAAACTTCTGTGGCACACAGGAGGTTCTCTCTTCCGCAGTGGCTTTCGAGGTTTATTTGACCGTGTGAGGCTCTTTGGACAGTTCGGAAATAAGGTGGGAACCCTTTTATCGGGCTACGCGTAATGTGCCGTCGATATCGTATCCTCTGAAAAATGGTTGGCGCAGATATGGTCGGTAGGCATTACAGTTCTGTCTGCCCTCCGATTTGCATGGCGCCTCTGCTCTAGACGACCGCTGTCGGACGGCGCTTTCAATAAAGGCACACGCTCCGCACACGTCCGGTATCCAGAATTGCAGCTCGAAACGAAGCACTTTCTAGCCATTTCATACGCCCCTCAGAAGGCCGCTTCCACCTTTTTCGAGGGCCTGTGGCAACAATACCCAAGCACAAGCTCATGAAACGCACGCGAACAAAAAGCGTGCCTTCAAAACAGCGCGGCCGCACATGCAAGTAGGAAGACGAAGCAGCGGTAGCACGCGCCTTGCCGCCGAGGCTGGGACCGCATTCCGCAGCGCCCTCTACGACGGCGCCGACGGAGCTGTAACCGAGCCGAACATAGTCTGGACGCGAGCGGGCGGCGCTTTCGCGCGCGTTGTGGGGAGAGTGTCACCACCTCTTTTGCTTATTCTTAGACCGTGGTTATCAGTACCTCCGACCCTTATAAAAATGAATATTGAAATGTTGTTGGCATATTGTTGAGGAATTGTTGACACAATATCCTTTCAATAATGTCTCAATAGTTATTGAACGTACACAACAATACCTCAACAATAAAGTTGTTGAGCGCTTCACAACAGTAAAGTCATTGACTAATTGTTGTTGACATATTGTTGAATAATGTTGAGTACTATTGAGAATTTTTGAGCAATATTTACATTAAATATATATCTGAAACACACACATGTAGACGTGTATGTGTTTTACACATATATATTGTTTTATTGTTCACTTAATCACCACTAAATATATAGAGTGTCACATAACTTGAACCAAATGCCTATCTCTCGAGTCGTAACTGGGGGAGCTTGTGGCAAGACGACGTTGCCGCAGGCGTTCCGCTTCGTTTGCCCTAAATTCAGGGTCGGCGGCTCTTCGCTGACGTTTCGCCTGGGCTTCGGAAGCCGTCACGCTAGAATCAGCATGCTAGAATCGGACGACAAGCTTTGCTTACGTAAGATATGCCTTTGCTTACGTAAGATGCTTACGGCGACAAGCTTTGCTTTCAGATATATATTCAATGTCAATATTGCTCAACACTTCTCAATAATACTCAACATTATTCAACAATATGTCAACAACAATTAGTCAATGACTTTACTGTTGTGAAGTGCTCAACAACATTATTGTTGAGGTATTGTTGTGTATGTTCAATAACTATTGAGGCATTATTGAAAGGACATTGTGTCAACAATTCCTCAACAATATGCCAACAACATATCAATAGTCAGTACTCCATTTTCTCGACAGAGGAAGGGCTGTTAACTTTGTCTATTTGGGTCCCACGTATGACAAGGGCAGTTCAAGGAAGGGTTACAGGTCCCCGTGCCCGCAGGGGCTATGTGCCATTGAGCTTGGACCCTTTCTGCACTGCCTCCAGGATCGGCCCACATGAAACGGGTGCCATTGATCTTGGACCCTTTCTGCACTGCCTCCAGGATCGGCCCACTTTATCTGCCCCTGTATCTATCTGCCTTTTGAACGTCGCTATTGGAAATGACAAAACTTCAGCATAATAGAAGTTACAGCTTGAGTGATATTGTCAAGAAACATTGGGAAGAACTCGCACGCAATATTTTTTTGTAATTTGTTTGGAGAGTAACTAGCATATGTAGTAAAGGGTTGGTGCCAGAGACCGCCTTTTTTCAAGTTTGACTGGTTGCTCGGATGATCTCGTTTTGTTCTCGCAACTTGTCATAGTGGTTTTTGATGTGTGGCAAAGTCAGTGTCAAGCAGACACCATTTACTATTTTATTTGCTCATATGTTTTGTTTATATCAAGTACAATGCATTGCGTGTACGGTACGCTATATTGCAGTCTACGTCCATGCCACAGTTGTACTCGTGCCTACGGGTGACAAAATTTCATTTTCAACTTGCCGGCATGTTCTCGTTTTGATTGCCCGGATAACAGCTTTGGCTTTTGGCTCAAGGTCACTTGAAGATCGCCGACAACGGGAGCTGAAAGCATCTCATGCTTAAAAGAGTAGGCAACCTTAAACTTTGACTTAGGTGTTTCTTTTTGGCACTCGCATCCCGGCGTTGGTGTTCTGTGCTTTGGTAAGCAGTAATAAGTGATTTCTGATCAATTATAATTATTCCAGACACTTCAGTAACTCAACTTGAACTAAGCTTATGCTTTGATATCATGTCTATAAAGAAACCGATGGATTTTGCTCTGTACTACTTTGTTTCTTTTTTTTCCTGATTTATTTTAATCTGGTCTCAGCTAATTAGTTATAATTATCCCAGACACTTCAGCAAGTCAGCTTGCACCAAAACTTATGCTTTGATATCATATCTATAATGAAAGTCATGAATTCTGAACTGAACCAGTTTTTTTTCTATTTTTCTGATTTACTTGGATTGCATCCCCGGTCGTCTCAGCTAACTAATACTAGTTATTCCAGACACTTCAGTAACTCAACTTATAGCTAAACTTATGCTCCGATATCATATCTATAATGAAATTCGTGAATTTTGTACTGTACTATTTTTTTCGATTTATTTTCACCTCTTGATCATCTCAGGAGGTGAACTGGAAGTTCTGTACAAAGAACAAATGGCACTCGACGCTCCTGCCACTAAAAACTCCCGATAAAGCTTTCTATTGCTCAATCCGTGCAACATAAAATTGATTTTTTTTCTTTTTCTTTTTTTTCGAGCGTGAAAGAAGCCCGCGAATACACGCAAAATTGCCGCACAAGTAGCCGCTCGAGGCACTATGCGTGTATCCGCGGGCTTCTTTCACGCTCGGAAAAACACTTTTATGTACCACGTATTGGGCAACAGAAAGCTGTATCGGGAGTTTTTCCTGTTGCTCTATAATTTTCTGATTGACACTTTTCAGCTAAATATAATATCTGAGAAGCTAATTATTTATTATTAATTTATTAATAATTATTAATTTTAATGATTATCTAATTATTTATCTAATGAAAAAATGAGTATCTGTAAGCGACGGCAAACAGCATTACCTTGGTTCTGTCCAGCTACGTGGCACTTGTCTATATTTAAGTGTCGGTGCAAGAAAGTTGGGACACCCTGTATATACTGGGTGTTCAAAATTATAGGCTTTACGAAAATTTTTAAAAATCGCTTGTAGCAGGTAGCATAATTCTTATCACTTAGCTTGGTTATTCGAAGAAACGGACATTAGTAACACAAGAAATTGAAACTAATATTCTAATAATTAACAAAAAATGACTAATGAACTTCTTAGTTAATTATTTTACGACACATATTGCAATATATGAATTGTAGCCGGTGAGTTTGCAAGACGCATCCCCCTAAAATGAATTTCCAGTATAACACCAGTTTCGAGATATTATTGCGCAAAGTGTGGGACGAAATACAGGGCGTTTTAGTTACTTTTGCGCTTCAATGTATAAAACAGCATTTTGGTAACAAAGTAAGTGTAACAACAGTGCATTTTTACGGCGAGTTTGATGGCGCATATCTCCAAACTGGTGTCATTCTGGAAATTCATTCCAAGTGGATACGCCTGACAAGCTCACCGGCTCAAATTCGTAAATCGCAATATGTGTCGTAAAGTAATAAAATAAGAAGTTAATTAGTGATTTCTTCTTAATTAGTTGAATGTATGTTTCGATTGCTCGTGCTACTAATGTCCGCCTCATCGATTAACCCAGCTCAATGATAAGAATTATGCTACCTGCCACAGGCGATTTCTAAAAATTCCGTAAGACTTAAAAATGACCACCCTGTATGTATGTATATATATATATATATATATATATATATATATATATATAGACACAAAATTGGAGCACAAGACAAACGTCCCAACAAGCAGTGACCAATGACCGATGATTGGGCACCTCCTGGATTCCCATCGACTTCTATTGTAAGTGGCCAGTGCCCTGTCTGTGTCAGAAAACGGCATTGCCCCCATGTTCAATATGGGCAAGATGGTGGGAAAAGTAGTATGCAAGCATAATAAATAAATATGTTTTTTAAATAGTGCGTTTCGTTAAGTTGTTAGCCCTTAGCGCACAATAAAATGAAACAAGTTTGGGTGATCTCTGCGACGTGGTGTCCATATTTTACATGAAAGCCTAGGTCTATTCTGTAACACGTAGAGACGGGGTGCTGGCCAGTGTGCTGGGAAACTGCTTGGCCACCACGCACAATCTACGCTGTTATACTTTGCCGGTAGCAAATCGTAGCGCAGAAGCACAGGTACAAATGTTTAATCAATGGGACGGCATGCTGTCTACCGTTCGTCATGATGTCAAACTAACAAGCACGAACAGCGACAATTGTGTACGTTGCTGGTCCGTAGTTCATTTCGCGCCGGTTGCTTCACGTATTAAAATAAATATTTCTTTTTAATACAAACGATTAAAACTGTGCGCGCACACAGGGCGCGACATTTGCGACGTTTGAATTTTGCACTATTTCCCGCGCGCTCCGTACGTGACCGGCCGGCGCACTGCGTTACCGCGATAAAGAAAATAGTTCCTCAAGGAAGCTAAGCAGAAAATTTTCACACTCTTGCAAACCACAGAAATTGTTAAGAAATACCATTATATTACAAGATTTGTTAATAAATATGGCAATTCATATCTATGAAAGCGTGGATTTGTATGCGCGTTTTTGTGTGATTGCGCGCTTGCTGCTGTTGACTCTTTGGCGGATTCCAGAACTTTGTGCGTGCGGCGTATGTGTGCGGGTTGCGTGATGAGTTTGCTGCGTTTTCTGTGCCCTTTGCCTCGCTGTGACATCTTTGGTATATTACAACTTATTGCTCGGTCTTAATGGGCTACACGTTGCCTCGAAGATCACCATGATCGCCTCCGACTCAGCCACATCGAAGGTGAGTGAGTGTTTCGAATTCCACTTGCTCGTTCATTGCGACGCTATCAGCAAAAGTGCGTACAGAGCCCGTGCGTGTCTTCCACGCGCCTCTGTGCTCGTTTTCATTACTAGTACTATCCTTCCGTTGCGAGAATTGGTTGTGCAGCACTAGATTTGTGATATTGAGCATGAAGTTTTATCCTGATTTAACTTCACAGCGCGCTTGCGGCGACGTAAAGCAGCTATGTGGAGCCAGCTAAAGCAGGGCATGTTGTGTCACGGACGGGCTCGACTGGCGCGCGTGCTCGCTTCTTGCGAACGCGCGCGCCAGTCGAGCCCGGCCGTGGTTGTGCGCGCCACGATTTTTGGTACGGTGTTCCAGCACCGATTGAAATTAGCCTTATTAATGAGCGCTCGTGCTCTGCCGTTTTGGTGGGCAGCTATGTGGAGCCAGCTAAAACAGGGCATGTTGTGCGCGCCACGATGTTTGGTACGGTGTTCCAGCACCGATTGAAATTAGCCTTATTAATGAGCGCTCGTGCTTTGCCGTTTTCGTGGAAACAATGCGACGTGAAATAAACCGAACTGTACCGTAATCAAGTATATTTCGTTCGCGCAACGCCGTCCATTGACGTGCATCTACTACATGGCGTGTCGGGATCAGTCGAAAATATGCGCGGGGCGTTTTGCCGTTCTAATGTATTCTGCTGCGCTGTTCGCTTCAGGATCGAGTGCCCAGAGTCCGCTGACACGCCGTGCGGTAGACACGCGCTGTGGCGCGATAATAATAAAGAATTGCAATGGCGTATATGTGATTCTATGTGATAGGTGAGATAAAAAAGGGCTGATGCCAGTGAATGCTGTGAAATCATCAGGTTATGTGTGGTTTGTTTTCCGCCAGTACGCGCGCGGTGAACTTTTTTTTTTAACCATTATCTCCCTTCGACGCCATCGAGTACTTCGCGCTAACGCCTTCGCGTAGGCGCTCTATATTCACGGAAAAGGCAGATTCTGTGGGATGCTATGTTCTGCTTTAGTGGGATGAAACATTCAAAATAATGTCATCGTGTGAAGTTTCAGCCTTTGGCCCTTCAGTAACTGATTGATATAACTAAGTTCGAAAATCAGTAAAGGAACGAGATGCTTGGGCATATTTGCCGTGTCGTCCCACTGTGCTCCCAGAGGCATGTAAGGGTTATCGACAAATGTCAAAAATTAGCAAGGCTTTTTATGAGATAGAAGCAGACAGCTATGTCAATAAGTTATTTTTGCTTTGAATTCACACACTAAAGAGGAGAGAGAGTTAAAGGGGAGCGTATCTTGTGATCTAAATGACGCTTTGCCATAAGCTTGGAACAATGGTTTGTTGGTGGAGCAGTTCTGTGGAATACTTAGAGAGTAAGCAAACTGCAGTAGCAGCAGTTAGACGGGGAGTAAAAAATGCAACACTGGTTTTATATGAACGAGCTACCTTTAAGATGTGGCCGCAACAGTTCATGCAGTAGATGAGCAAAAATAATTTTAAAATTTAGGAGAGAAATTAAAAATAAATTATTTGCCCACCTCACACTGCCAGTGGCAAGAGCAGCCATGCTTTAATGTTTTCAATCAGTCATTTATATCCATCCATTTATGTCGGCCTAATCGTCCATGTAGATGTTTTGATTGTTGCTTTTGAGTTATCGTGGCGTCACATTTTAATACTGACATCTGTTTTCAGAATCAAAATGAGCCTGGAGACGCCACAGCCGGAATGCGAAAGGTGAATTCTTTGGCCATTCATCGTCTAGCGTCACCATGATCAAATGCACTGTTGCCAGGAGAATGTATTGCTGGGAGGTATTCTCCTTAAGATTTAGTAAAAATGGTAGCATTAAGTGTCTCCTTTGCGATTTTGCATAAGCCTTTGATTTGCGAGTCGATTCATTTATTTCATGAGGTGGGCAGTTGGCACACCCTGTCCTTGTGTCTTATGTACACATTCAGCTGAGTAGGTCTGGGACACAGCAAGCGAATCTGATGTGTAGTGGTAATCACATTAACGTCGACAGTTATCTTCCTGTTTGAGCTGCTTGCTACTGCTGCTTGCCAACACAAGCAGCAGTTGCCCACGATGGCGTGAAAGAGGTTCATTGAAGAATGGCACATACTCTGAGTCACATACCCAGAGATCCAAGCAGGTCCATCAGATGGTTATTAACCCACTTCCCGTCTACATAGCAGCCCTACCCATTAGGCCATTGACCACCAAGTGACACAAATTGGCTGGAAAATAGTTAGACAGACACCCGAAAGTATGTGAAGTATCCTAAAAATGCTACTTGCATTAAAGTTTTCAATGCTTTGGTTTACTTACTATTTTATTTTGTACTGGGTGAATCCTTGTATTTCTGAAGCACATGGCATCCTAACAGCATAACGAAGCTATGACATTAGTTTTAGTTGTTTTTATTAGTGACATTAGTTGACATTTTAGGTCTGGAGCAGGCAGTATTTCTGTGATTTATTCGGAGTGTGGCTGTTGTGTAAATGTGCTTAAAATCCTTAAACTACCTCACTAATATTATTTACCTAAACGTGCCGTTTCACATAGGTTGGAGAGGTGCTCATTCAGATGATCCTGGCACAGCTTGCCATGGTGGACCAGGCAAGTTTGCAAGGGCCTTGATTCACCATGTGTTCACTGAGGAGAACCTCATGGGCTACTTACTTCTCGGAAACACCACCACCAATAGGCAAAAAGAGGCTCTTGGCCTTATCAGGGTCACGCTGTTATAGGCAAGTACCGTACATCCTTTTACCCATTGCATTTTTGCCTTCACATTTTGTACTTGGAATTACCAGCTTGCTATTAGCACAACAAATGACTTTCAAGTAGCCTGTGTCTGCAACTACGTGCTACAATAGCCTACTATTTGGAATGAATGTTCATTATCTCAAGTCTCTAACGCCTCCATACTAAAGTGCTAAATTTTAAAAGCAGCCTTAACTGCCAGAAGTGATTGGTGGCTTCAACTGACAAAGTTAGGTGTATTTGCGCATTAGTTGCACTACTTGACTGTCATTGCAATGAACAGTTGGAATGAAGCAACTACCAATCTGTAGTACCACTCTGTGAAGCTTGCTACCAATCTGGTGCTATAGCGGGTGTGCTTAAGTAGCCTGAAAGTGTTATTATAATATAGGAATTGTGGAGAAGCTATGCTCAAGTGCAGTTACTGCTCAACTCGAGGGACAGCACTTCCACCAAATTTAAGCAATCAATATGGCCCTCCAGATTCTGTAACGCAAAACAATGATTTCACCTATTTCAACAGACCACATTGAATTAAAGTTGCTCCTGTCTTAAAGGAGGTCCATGTGGTCACAGACAGTAGCCTTTAAGCAGAGGGAGCTTAAGTTACGGGGCATAATTGTTTGGTTGTTTCGATGAAAGCACCAATAGGAACAGTTGCCAAATTCGTTGTCAACATTGCTATGTTTAGCAATGTCCATTCATTCTAGGCACTCAACCACTTAAGATCCAATTTATCACATTGTATTCTAGGATGTGGAAAAAACAAAGGTATTTATTTGACTTTTCCTCACGTTCCCATAAAATGATCAGTACTCAATAGGCCCTTGGCAACTACTATATAAAGCTTCTTACAGAACATGAGGCATGTCCACAGCTCCCACTCTGAAATGTTTGGAAATGTCTCCTGCTTTCTTACTTCAAGGACGCACTTGCCTGTTTTCAGCGTTATTATAAACCAGTGCTCAAGTACTATGGGTTTAGATTTATCAAAGATTGAATGAGCTTTGTAGGTGTTCATGTTTAACCCTTTGAGGATCACATATTTTCCGGCAAACGTCCCCCAATTTAAGCGTTATATTTTTATTCTGGATTGTTCTTTAGTGACCTTTCAGAAAAAAATGGGTAAATAATTTTTTAGGTCACAAAGTGACAAAGGTTCTTAGTGTCCGCTGTTTTACACCATGTTTATTGTAGCATGCAGGGCAAACTAGCATAATCACATTTTTTAAATGTAATGACACTCACAAAACATTAAACTAGGTGAATACTCCCAAACTACTGCAGTGATGGGCACCATAGAATAAAGAGAAAGATCAGTTTTGGAAGAAGCCAAGGGGCAACAGCACAATCAGGATTTTTTGTAGAAGTCGCAGAAGGTTACAGAATCTGTAATGTGATGCTTGGGACACTTCATTCTTAAAAGGTATGCTTATTTATATGTTCTTTCGCCGCCTCATATTTATGGTCGTGACCACACGATTTGTTTCCACCACTCTACATGCATGGCAGTGACCCTCGAAGGATTAGCAGAGCCAGTCCACTTGCATATTTCTCTTGTAAGACTGAGCATTTCTTCGTATTTCTTCTTCGCATTTATTTGTGTTAGTGTAACCAGGTCGGCGTGCAACTGCAGTAAATCCTCGTTATAAGCAGTATTTTGTTTTCAGTAGAGAGGCATAAGAATGGTCCTCACGATGCGAGAAGTGCACTCCAGTAGCATATGAGCTTGTAAAACAAATTCAGATATACCACACTCAATTCTGGCCGCATAACCGTATTTGGACCAA